>NC_056747.1:1111566673-1111744173 GCF_019279795.1 Protopterus annectens | reverse complement strand
CAGATGATGATAACATACTGCAAGATGGTCTCACAGCAACAAATGACTGGTGCCAAAGTCATGGCTTAAGTTAATTTATTTATTTTATTTATTTAACATTTGTTGACCGGGAATGTCCGACTAGGTTCCACAGAGCCTGTTTTCAGTGGAGGCCCGGGGAGAAAACACAAAAAAATATATTATCATACCATTCGGCAAAGACACAGCCCCTACTGATTACCACATCAACGGCAACCCCCTAGGCACACAATCTGTGATGAGAGACCTGGGTACTCAGGTTGACAACAATCTCACATTTGACCAACATGTAGCTGCAGTCGTCAGAATAGCCTTTTATTTAGTTCATCTCATAAGTAAAGGGATTGCATCCAGAAAAAGGAGGTTACTACCTCTCTGTGCTCCTCCCTCATTAGGCCAATAATTGAGTATAATGCCCCATTTGGGATGTACCTATTCAAACACCTGCACCAACTGGAAATACCTCAGAAAGAGAATCTATGGCCTCACATCACCATCACTCTACTCGGTATCATACAGATTGCTCAGAAGTGATCTTTGTCTCACATACAAGGCAATACTGGACCCTGCCCTACTAGAGATGATCCATATCCATAAGTCTAACTCCTCATGCATTACCCGCTTGAAAGGCCTAAATCTAAAATGCGACAACAACAAAGCCTGCTGGAGAGGCAGGTTTGTCTCCCAGAGGCTGCCCCATCTCTGGAATAGACTTCCAATACATGTCAAACAGAGTACCTTGCTGACCGTCTTTAAGTGCAACCTTGATGAGTGGATGGGAAACCAAAAATTTGTCCCAGGGGGTTCCAGCTGTGTCCCTCAATGACAGGGGCAGCAGGTGCTGACTGAGGTTTTTTTGGGGGGATAAGCTCTTGGCTAGGCTTATAAGGGCCCCAGGGCCATTAGCCTAGTAACCTCCTATGATCCTATGTAAGTGATACCTTTTAAGATAGGAATAAACAAAAATATACTTTTTTTTGTTGAAAATAAGAAAATTACAAAAAACATTTTCTATAATGCTAGTAAAGGAGCAAATTAAATGGCTGAAGAAAACCAAAGTACCAGATAATGATGGCATCATTCTTGAATCATATAAATTATTATCGCAAAATGTTTTATCTCTTTTACAGAAAATATTCACAGAATAGCTGCGGTGGTGGTGCTGCGGTAGCGTTGTCGCCTCACAGTAAAACGTCCTGTTCGATTCTCAGCTAAAGCGTCTTCTGTGTGGAGACATGCGTGAATGGGCATACCTTCGTTGAAGGTTGTGCATCAGGCCTGGCAAGTCAGTACGTAAAAATCTACTGCCAATCATTAGTGGACCGGAGTTCCACTGTGGCGACCCCTAACCAGGAAAAGCCGAAAGATACAACAACAGAAAATATTCACAGAATTCAGAACTATATTTAACATACTTCCATCCTGGAAATATTCTTTTATTATAACAGCAAAAACATCCATCTTTATGCTC
Source organism: Protopterus annectens (assembly GCF_019279795.1). Classification (NCBI taxonomy): domain Eukaryota; kingdom Metazoa; phylum Chordata; order Ceratodontiformes; family Protopteridae; genus Protopterus; species Protopterus annectens. The sequence continues at coordinate 1,111,742,684 of NC_056747.1, read as the reverse complement.
CTGTTATAGACCCATATCATTATTGAATTTTAATTACAAATGTTTTTGTTAGTTTTTGACAACAGACCAAAAATATATGACCCACATTAACAGAGAAAGACCAAAGTGGTAAACACAGGCAACATCAAAAGAATATTCACTTCAACTGAGTACATGAATAACAATAAACAATAACTATATATAATTAGCCTAGATCTAGATTAATCCTTTATTTCAGTAAATTCATCTTATTTAACTAAAGTATTAGAAATCCACAGGTTTTCAAGGTTTCCCAGTAAGTTTATCTCTCTTATTAATCATCTTTATCTCATATGGCAAACTAGGATCTTTTATTTCTCATTCAGTAATGATAAACAATGGCATGAATTTGCCTTTATCGCTTTTATCATTTGCTTTCACTATTGAACCTCTAGCCAAATACATAAAAATTAACAATGAAATAGCAGGATTTGAAATAAATGAACAATATACTTAAAAAAACAGTTATTAGCTGATAGTATACTGCTGAGAATAGTTGATATTGATTTTTCACAAGCAAATATAAAGAATTCAATAAATGTTTTTGCTGACGTCAGGTTTACAGTTCAATCACAATGAAAGTAACACCTTAGTAAGTTACAGAGAGTTTAATTATTCTGTGACACCCCACCACTGGACCAGTAATCAAGGAGCCTCAATTCTCACCACTAGCACCACTGCGGGACATACATTGAGAGGATGACAAATACACACACAATATTTCCAGATGCAGCTCTCTGCATTAAGTGCAATTTCCCTTAAGAGCACACAGAGACCACAGTCAGTCCTGGGCTGGTTTCTCCCTCTTTCTCCATATCCCCAGTAAGACTCCCCACTGGCATAGCTATAGGGTTGAAATCTCTACTGAGTGGCCAGTTAAGACCTCCATCACTTTCTCTGTCCAACCAGTGCTTCATGTCCCTGCCCAAGTGGCTGACACACATGCACACTTTGAGGTTTGATTTATACATAGACACACACACACCTGGGAAAGGCTGGCATAGGTTTACTTGCTATAGCCACTTCTGCCCAAACGATAAGGTAGTTATTACTGCCACCAGCCAACTCTTTAGCAGCTACTTTAAGGCCCTTAACAAAGGGTGTCCAATCTTACTGTGTAATGTTACTGTTAATACAAACAGTAGTTTGACCAAGAGCAAGGCTATTAGGAGTGGCCCACAGTGTCACCAAATAAATATGCAAGTACTCTCAGAACTTAAATATGTCTCACAAATATCAGCCACAATGAAAGGTTTAAATATATTTAATAATAAATAATAAAAGAACAAGAAAATACTCTGTATATAATCACAGTAACATCAGAGTTCAAAATCACAGGAAATGTTTAAAACAACATTGTAGGACAGTCTCAGATAAATATAGAAAAACATCTAAATTAAGCTTTGCTATATCCCTGACTATATCAAGAGAATTATACTGTTCCCTCGACTTACTTACAGAGCAAGGCAGATGTGTGATAAATGGATCTTCTTGTCAAGTCAAAGACAAAATACAGAATACTCAGTGTCTCTCAGGGAGTTCTTAAATTAATATTTCAAATATTAAAATATTACTGCTGGGATAGCTTGCAGGATGACATCCCTTCTTGTCATCTGATTCTATCTTCTTCTTCTCCTTTCAGCTTTTTCCCAGTTAATGGTTGCCACAGTAGATCACCTGTCTGCTTATGATTGGCAGTGGAGTTTTACAGTGTCAAGTTGACAGCCTGGCACCCAACCTTCCACAGAAGACACACATATGCACACACTCACACCTAGGGCCAATTTAGAGTTTCCAATCCACCTACAGCATGTCTCTTGGATGTGGGAGGAACCTGGAGCACCCAGAAGAAACCCACGTGACCACAGGGCCTAGGTGAAAAACAACTATTGATGCAGCTGGTAGCATTTAGCATCTACCCATAAAAATATATAAACAAAGGTTTTTCTTAGATCTAAGGCAGATCCTGGAAGTCATAAAACAATAAACACTTCCAAGACAATACAAAAAAGTCTAGTTCTAGACATTTTGTCTGCTACTGCACTGAAACTGAAAGACAATCCCCTGAATTCTGCAAGCCTTGCACGGCATGCAGGACTAGTGCAGGAGCTCCAGCAGGCAATATGTCTGCCGTGCTATCCAGGAATAACCTGTATGGGTGTGCATGAGTGCTCCTGCACTAGTCCTGCATAGACTCGGCCTCTGTATGCAGATTACCCCATTTGCAGGAGAAATCCATGCAAATGAGATGAATTTGCAATCCAGGAAGCTGGAACCGGCCGTGCAGGACTAGTGTAATCTACAGAAATGTACTCCGCCAGTAATGGAGTACATTTCTGCAAATTCCAAAACGGAGCCATGACAGCTCCAAATAAAGTGTGGATATCATTTAGAAAGCATGCCAATGGCTAAGTATAAGGCCATTGGCATGGAAAACAGTTGAAAAAAAAATAAACCAACTTTTTTTTTTTTTAGCCGATCTCGGCTGTTTAAGCATAGGGCAGTGGTGTGCAAACAGGATAGGGGGAAAATAAGAAAATAAACCTAAAATAAGCATTCTAACTAAAATCATTATTCTGCCATTATAGTCAATGGAAGGCAGAAGACAACATGGCCAGTGAATAGTGGTTGCTAAGGGGGGAGGCTCAGTGTGAGACATGTAACTATGCATTAGCAGGCAATCCTATGCAAATGAGGGGAATGATAGTGAATCCCAGTTTTCCCCTGCATGCTAGTCAGGTCGCAACATTGTAAGAGCAGGAATAGCTTGGTGCAAGCCTAGGAGTTAGCTGAAATCATAGGGGTGTGTGTCAGGCATACTGTAAGTGGACTGGAGCCCTGTGGCTCAGCTTTGCTCCTAGCTTAGCACAGCTAGGCAAGGAGGTGTGTCTGAGGCTGCCTAGCACTCTTTACATTGCCTAAGTGGGTGTGCATGCCAAGCACTGGGTTTTAAAGAAAAAAAAAAGTAAACCAGGAAATACCAGCTCTGTGCACATTTGAGCACTGTGTTTGCACAACGTGCCCCCGGGCTTAAACAGGAAGGCAATGGGAAGGGAAAACAGCAGTAGGAAGGTAATCTAGGAGAACTAGCATACCTGGCAGGTGAAATGTATCAGAATCAGCCAATTACACAGGCAGCAGACCAGCCCAGCCCAGAACACTACTTTAAACTATGTAAACACCTTCCCCTCTGTTTTTTCCCATACTCTACACCACCATGTATACAAGCGAGGAAGTTTTAACAAACAAAACAACAAAATGATAGGGGCTGCAATAGTAATCATACAACAACTTGTGGAAGAGGCTGAGGGTGGTGAGGATGTGAATGCTGTCGACCAACCGACAGTGAGGAGACGGAGAAGAGTGTACAGACCCAGGGTAACCTACCAGGGGCTACATGAGCTGGAGATAATGGAGCACTATACGGTGGACAGGGATCTCCTACAGCAAATTGTTGAGCTGTGTCGGCCACACCTGACACACAGCACTAACAGAAGGGAACCCATCCCAGTGGATACCAAGGTATGTGTAGGCTTAAGAATACTAGCTATGGGTACCTTCCAAAGACCAACTGGGGATATGATGGGGATCTCACAGGCATCAGCATCCAGGGTACTCCACCAGTTCCTGGATGCCATGTCAGCACATGCCGGTGAGCACTTATATTTCCCCAACACCAGTGAGGCGTTGGCCAGCAATATGCAACTGTTCCACCAAATAGCAGAATACCCTGAGGTAGTGGGTACTACAGACTGCATGCACATATGCATCAAAGAACCACCCGGTGAGTGGTGTAGGGCCTACATCAACTGCAAGGGCTTTCCCTCCATCAACTGCCAGGTCGTGTGCGATACCCAGGGCATAAGAATGAATGTGTGTGCTGGCTGCCCTGGAAGCTATCACGATTCTGACATCTGACATCTGACGCAGCTGTAGCACAGATTTGCCAATGGGGGCATCACATACGGTCACCTAGTGGGGGATGTTGGATATGCACTGGAGCCGTGGCTGATGACACCCATCAGAAATGCACACTCACCCAAACAAGAACTCCATAATGAGGCATATGCACAGACCAGAATTATAATAGAGCATGTGTTTGGGATGCTCAAGTCACAGTTCTGGTGCCTGGACACATCTGGTGGAGCCTTGCAAGTACTCACATGTACCCAAATTGTCATCGTATGTGCCATGCTACATAATATGATCCCGCAGAAACAGCTGCAGCTGGAACAGCACAGGGCAGGCCCACACAGCCCCCCCATCATTGCCAAGGCCTGCACAGGCACAGAGTGACTCAGAGGAGGAACAACCTGAGCCTGCCCCAGTAGGCAAAAGGAGACATGCCCAGTATGCCCTGGCCTTGGCAAAGAGGCAACACATAACACATACACTGACACAGGAGGGACCCAGGGAATTACACCTCTCTCTGACTCTCACATACAGTAAAAGGGATGCCAAACATGACACTACCTGTGCTCAACCATGTGTAGGGAGTGTACTATGTGCATCCAGCACAGGCAGCCCTGCAAGCACCACCCTCAATACTGGGACACCCACAAGGTAAGTCACTCAACCTACCAATTGCCGAATGGAGTAGAATGTGTTGTTACCTGTATCTATGGCATGGATGTGAGCATGCAAGGGAATCGGGTGGCTGAATGGTATGCCAGCAGATAGTAGAGACCTATAGTGGCACCATGAGATCTGTAACAAATATTGGTGCCACCATAGTAGCCAATACTATACAGGGCGACAAAACCCACTGCAGGAAATGTGCTGGGTCACATGTGTGTCCATATGACTCACACATGCCAGTTAGGGAGGTTCACATACCCAACAAAAGTCTCAGCCAGCAGGACAGGTGTAGACAAACACAAAGGCTGTGCTATGGCCTCTGAATGATGCCTATGGGTAACGCCCCCCAGGCCTACACAGACAGACTACAGCAGGTCAGGCAGTGGGATATTAGTTCTGAAGGGTAGGAAGTCAGAAACTAATATGTAGGTCAATCAAAGCTAAGACCTGTAGTACACTGATATGCCTCTAGTCAGCATAATAGGTTAGAAAACAGAATGAAAATGGAGTACCTGACATACCAGTACAGTCATAGCAAATGTGTATAAGTATCAGGTGTGCCCCCTCATCCTACATAGAAATGTAAAAACAGTCAGGTGTGCCCCCCAATCTTGTGTAGAAATGTAGTAACAGTCAGGTGTGCCCCCCACAATCCTGTGTAGAAATGTAGTAACACTCAGGTGTGCCCCCCCCCAATCTTGTGAAGAAATGTAGAAATAGTCAGGTGTGCCCCCCAATCCTGTGTAGAAATGTAGAAACAGTCAGCTCTGCCCCCCCCCCCACAATCCTATGTAAAAATGTAGGAACAGTCAGGTGTGCCCCTTCCCCCAACCCAGCGTATAAATGTTGTAACAGTCAGGTGTGCCCCCTCCCACAATCCTGTGTAGGAATGTAGAAACATTCAGGTGTGCTCCCCCAACCCTACTTAGAAATGTAGTAACAGTCAGGTGTGCCCCCCAACATATTTAGAAATGTAGTAATGGTCTGGTGTGCCCCCCCCAAATCTGATGTACATACATTGTAACAGTCTGGTGTGCCCCCCACAACCCTATGTAAAAATGTTGTAACATGTATGTGTAGGTATAATACCAGTGGAGCACAGATGCACAGAGGTGGCCAAGGTAGCAGGATAGGTTGTAGCATCTGCACAATATGCAGGTATGTGTGTGTTAGGTTGGTGTGTGTTTCATATTGTGTGAGAGTGATCAGTATGTATGCATGTTGAGGTAAGATCTGGTGGCCATTGCCCACTACTGCTGATGACAGGGACAAGTCCTCACAACTGCAGTGCCAGGTCAAGTTCCAAATAGTCAGCAATGTACGAGACTAAAGGAGAGCCAGTCCACACTTTAGACAACTATTCAGGACCCATGTGTCAATATGATAAAACATTGCAATATAAATATAAAATTAGATAACTAGTGTAATTTCTTCTAATAGTTAGAAATGCACCTTAGAAACCGCACAGTAAACAAAAACCTGGGGTTAATTATGAAATATGAACCTTTATCAAGCCTGCAGCAAAGGGACAAAACCAGAAAGCAGACCGGCCCTCACTAATTGCACCTATATGCAAATATGTATGGTGTACATCAATAGTTACAATACACCATAGTAAACAATCAAAATATGGCCAGCTACCAAATATTCAATATTATGTAGATCCAGAATGAAAACCAGCCCACACCATTAGCTACTATTTAGGACACTTTATATTCATATACAAAAAGTTACCTATAATACACAAATAGCATTGCAATTATTATATATTGGAAATATTCTAACGTTTGTGCTCTTAATAACAAATATAGCCCATCCGATGATATATTAACAATGAACACAAAGATACATTTTTCCATATATGTACACTAATATGTATGTGTATAAGGCTAAAGCCCAAAATGGAAAAAAAAGAAAAGTTAAGAAACAGTTACTGCAGATGGATGTCCAATAATACCCTACTTCCTAATAGTGTTTACTATTATGTGCTGAGACTCAAATAACCTTGAAATAGATATCCAGATTGAGCAAATAAAAATATTAATCCTTCATAAATCTACCCAAGTTTTTACCAATACAAATATAGCCACCTCCTTCAGTTGTGGATATACAAATCATGCCCTATGTCTCAACAAAATTGTATTGCCAGATTTTTATATCTAAATCATAAACACTTTAGTACTGATTAATATAGTAATGTGTACGCACCCTAGTATTACTAACAGTTCACATATACTTCACATACCCCACATATCAGGTATATAATAATGTGAAATCGTTGATTGTTGTACACATTACAGAAATAATTTTAAATAACACCTACAAACCTATAGTAACCAGTGTTTCACTTTATCAAAAAACAATATTAAATTTATAGTGTATCAAACTGTTGATCTAATGAGCCTATACATACAACAGACCTAAATCCAATCCACAAGAAGTTTGATATATATGCGTCAAGAATAAATGGAGAAACACAGTATTAAAAGTCTAAATATATGAAAAAACACATATATATGTATATATACTGGGAATACCAAAATATTCACCTTGTGTACAGCTTAAGCACATGGAAATCATAACTCAGCCATTATATTGGACATAATAAATCCTTGTGTAAGTATTCCCAAACATGCAAATCGTGTAACGTAGGTATACCCCTTGTTTGAATGGTAAATATAATTGTTGTGCCCTAAAGATGTCAAATCCTACCTGGCTGTGACCATGAAATGTATCTTAAGTATTTAGAACCAATGCATATCCCAAATGTTCACAGATAGTACTTCCCTCATAACTCAATAAGTACAAAGTGAAGATACAAATGATTACGGTCTTATTAGACAAACTACCAAACAATACAGCAAAACTGTTTGTTAGCAAGTTCCAATACCATAGGAGATGTATAACGGTTTGGCGATATCGAAAGCGCCCTTCGTATATATTATACACTTGAATGTATCCCTACCAACATAATATCTAATACAAAAGGGCTTCAAACTGATAACAATAAGATCATGAACAGATATAATGTTCATGCATCTGAAAAATCCACTCCGTACATACCGGAACTGAAATTAAAGTCAATGCAAAGTTCCAAATATATAGTTCATGAAACAAACAATTATATAGTCACCAAATGTCTGAATAAGTCCACAGTCATATGTAAAAAAACGAAAAATTAAAAGTTTATCCAACCAGTATCCAATGTGCAATAGGAAAAAGTACGACTAGGTAAACAAAAATGGCCGCCCAACGTTTTCTTGAAAATGCGATCTCATTTAGAATACACCCCTAGGCTCATTCACCTCTTCCAAGTCCAAAATATTTCCAGATGGTAGCCCTTCGAAACATGAGTAGATAATCCTCGAATGGTTGATATAATTACCAGCGAACAATATTATAGTTCCTGTATACTCCTCAAGAACGCCAATACCATGTGTAGTTCAGTATGAGAAAAGAGTCAATAGGTGATATATCGAACAGGTATCATCAAACACTATATCCACGAAAGTGATGTCTCACCTACTGTTCATCCTAACGGTCGATGGTAGTTTTTGTAAAGGGGAACGAATCCTCCTACAAACAGGACCAGAAGAGCTGCCAACCCACAGCGAAGTCTAAACCCAACTGTAGACAAACCAAATGCTTCGCAAGTAGGGTATGCTCGGCCGAACCATAAACTCATGAAACACCAGAGGCCAGCATATGCAGCTAAATCTTCTTTTATTAAAGTCTGGATGTCAAAAAGGCATTTAATGCCGCAAAATGTAACAAATCATACCGGTTTCGGCTATGTAGCCTTCATCAGTGAAAAAGCATTAGACATCCCTAAATCTCATTACTATTTATAGATACCATCCACCAATAGTATTATGGTATGGTCCAACCCTAAGGCTGGTTTCCCATAACAGTGAGTCAATGAGTATCATCACCACCTAAATATTACAGTCAAAAGTACTGACTTTTATATTCTAACCACAAACGTTAGAATATTTCCAACATATAATAATTGCAATGCTATTTGTGTATTATAGGTAACTTTTTGTATATGAATATAAAGTGTCCTAAATAGTGGCTAATGGTGTGGGCTGGTTTTCATTCTGGATCTACACAATATTGAATATTTGGTAGCTGGCCATATTTTGATTGTTTACTATGGTGTATTGTAACTATTGATGTACACCATACATATTTGCATATAGGTGCAATTAGTGAGGGCCGGTCTGTTTTCTGGTTTTGTCCCTTTGCTGCAGGCTTGATAAAGGTTCATATTTCATAATTAACCCCAGGTTTTTGTTTACTGTGCAGTTTCTAAGGTGCATTTCTAACTATTAGAAGAAATTACACTAGTTATCTAATTTTATATTTATATTGCAATGTTTTATCATACTGACACATGGGTCCTAAATAGTTGTCTAAAGTGTGGACTGGCTCTCCTTTAGTCTCGTACATTGCTAACTATTTGGAACTTGACCTCACATTTCCATTGTGGATAACTGTGTTACATTACTACCAAAGTGTATTATATAAGTATTGAATCTGGGTGCAGTAGGAGTGGGTTGTTTTTCAGACTGATTCTGTTAGCCTGCTGTTAATTTGACAACTGTTTATCTCTGAATTCACCCCGTGGTTTTGTGCATTGCTCTGTTCTACATTGGTATAGTTTTGGCAGTGATAATAATGATTGCCAAATTGATGGACAACTTATTATAGTTTCAAAAAGTCTTTAATACAATATATCATTCTTGATTAACACATTGATCACTATTTTTTAGTTTTGAAGTGTCCCTTTAATCATGGATTTGGAACAAATTTTAGAAGGATTATGTGCCGATCGAGATGACATAGGGGTCTTTGGCATAGACCACATCTCAGGCAATGATCCAAATAATCTAATTAATAATCCATCAGAGGGATGTGAACTGGCGTTTCGAAATTTAAATAAGGGGCTTAAAAATCTCAGAGCAAATATTTGGCATTTAAAACTTTTTTGTGCATATATTAAGAAAGATATGGCCCCTAGGGGTCTTAGAATACGTTTACAGCCATTGGTTGGTAAATCTGAAGAGAGACTAACCACTGAATGGAATAAAGCATTACAACAAGCTTCTATAATGTTTGTCAATATTCTTTCTTCCTATTATGAAAGAATGATAGATATCAATCTATCAGAAGTCAAATCTGTTTGCGAAGACTGTAAAAAATATCAATCACTCACGTCATATGAAGGTTTTATTAATAAGCTGTCCAGAGATTTGGCAAATTCTGAAAAACAAACAAAAGACAGAAAAATTAAAAAGTTCAACAGGGACATTGCAGATTACCAGAGGGGGCGTCTCTTTGAAACGCATAGATCTGTTCGATTCATGGATACAAGTCAAGGGACAGCAAGGGGCAAAATCAGAAAGAGACCTAGGTCAATTCTTAAAAACAATAACAGGTTCATGACAAGCACATCAGGGGATGAATCCTCCTACACAGACAGTGAAAATGCTCAGCCCCAAGAGTCACCAATGCAAAAAAGGTCTAACTCAACATTCCCTTTAGAAGGGGAAAAAGGCAGCGGGGTGGCCGCAAACATAAACATGGGAAGCAGAATAGACTCTGTGGAGGGATTGATAGCAACGTTATTAAGATAACTGATCAGGAATATCATAATGTGTTGAATTTGTCAAATGTTATTTTAACAACAGAACAAGAAAAATTGCTTAATAAAGGTCTTGGTTTTGTACCAAGCTTTTTCTGTAATGAGTATAACATTGTGTCTGATGTTATTAATTTCTGTCGAAATCTTAATCTTAAGATATTTTTTTCAGACAAAACAGCACAAAGCTCTCAAAGATCTATGGATTTCAAATTCCGTAAATCACAATTCCAACCCCCTATGAATAAATACGTTTAAATTTTTCAGCAATCAGTATTAAGGGATTTGCATTTTCCACATTGTGAATCACAAATTATGGGGGAAAATATCTCCGCATTGGAGAAAAAATCCCTAGAGGAATTGAACAATCGGAACATAGCTATACTACCAGCAGATAAAGGAGGGGCAGTTGTGATTTTAAACATGAGCTACTATGTACATGAAGGTTTGGAACAGTTATCAGATACCACATGCTACATGCAAATGTCTATTGATCCTACTCCCAATTTCAAAAAAGAAATAGATACCTTTTTGAACCAGGCGGAGGAAGAGGGTATTATTACTGCCAATACAGTTCAACATCTAACTGTGATGGACCCTTAAAAACAAATTCTGTATCTGCTTCCCAAAATTCATAAATCTATTTCGAAACCACCCGGAATACCAATAGTATCAGGTATAGGCTCCCTTACAGAACTACTATCCATGTTCCTGACGCAACATCTTAAGCCATTATTAACCAAGGTTAGGGTGAGGTTACAGGATACTACACAGTTCCTACAAATCATACATGATACACAACTGGAACCACATTGGTTGATGTGTACACTAGATGTTAAGTCCTTATATATGAGCATACCCCATTGGGCAGGATTACAGGCATTACATTACTGGTTGGAATATTTGAAACTATATCCACCAGGATTTAACACTTTGCTTGTTTGTTTGGCTGAACATGTGCTTAACAAGAATGTTTTCTATTTTCAAGGGGAGTGCTATTGGCAACTTCAAGGTATTGCCATGGGGGCATCTTTTGCCCCCATATATGCAGATCTATTTATGGCGTACCTTGAAGAGTGCATGATATACAACCCACTGCATAACATATATATGGTTGAAATGGATATCTGGTGTAGATACCTCGATGATTGTTGGATGGTGTGGCGTGCAGACTCTATGTATTTGCATGAATTTGTGAAATATTTGAATAGTAATATTTGGGGTATAGTATTTACTATTACATACAATCTCAATACTATTGATTTTCTGGATGTTACGGTGTATAGGAATAATGACCACACTTTGAGTACCAAAATATACAGGAAATATCCACAGTACAATACCTTATTACATGCATCTAGTATGCATCCACGCCACACCGTCCGCAACATACCAAAATCTCAATTTTTGAGAATTAAACGTATTTGTTCATCCCAGACAGACCCTGGGATAGCGAAACAGGATCTGCAAAACAGATTCCTAGATAGAGGTTATCATCAATCAGACATAATATCAGCTAGTAGGTGGTCTGACAACCAAGATAGAAGTGAACTATTGGAGTATAAGAAACGTCAATCATCAGGTTCAGAGTCCTCATTAAGGTTTGTCACCACATACGGCAGAAATCATAATGTTATTAGAAACATTCTTGATTCAAACTGGAATATATTACTAGCAAATGATTATCTAACAAACATCTTGGGCCCGAAATGCCAATTTTCATATAGTCGGGGCAAGAACTTACGAGCCATGTTTTCACACTACAAACACAAAGAAAGTGGAGGTGCTACACATAAACAGTTGACATTATCTGGGGATGAACTTGTTGGAACTTTTCCATGTGGTCATTGTGCATCTTGTAATCAAGTTAGTAAATTGAAACAGTTTACCAGTACGAACACAAGTAGGGTCTATGATATTAGAATTTTTGGTAACTGCAGTAGCACCTGGATTATCTATTTGGCTAAGTGTCAATGCTCAGCATTTTATGTCGGACAAACATCTCGTTCACTCAGAATTAAGATGGATGAACATAAAAGTGACATAAAAACAAGAAGGAAACCAATGCTCTGTATAGACACACACTTAAACATCATAATGCTATGTTTATGTTTACAGTCATTGATAAAATAATGGGAGATGGGAGTAACCAACAAGGGTGGCATAGTATCTTGAACCATAAAGAAAAATATTGGATTATTCATCTGGGTGCCCTATTTCCCCCTGGGTTGAATGATCACTTATAACTTACAAATTTTCTAATACATAGAATATTATGGTTTGTACATAGTATATGTGTTTACATGATAATGGACATAAACTTGAAAATGTCTTTCAGACATAATATTAGTTTAAGTTTTATTGGACCAGGTATATTCTAAGTATGTTAATGGTACATATTATTGTAATTTGGACATGCTTTTGATTCATGTTTCTGGTCAAGAAATGGGCTGTATACAGGCAGGATACTGCCTTTGTGACTAGTTAGTTTGATATATGTAATGGTGTTAGCCTTAAAAATGGCAACTTTGAATATTCAAAATATACTAGTCCATACACATAATTACATTTTGTTTCTTCTATAACAGTCTGTTTTGATAGCTATTTATGTGTATAATCTATAAGTCTACTATCAAACACATCATGTACAGGGATCTTATTTATTTATCCTATGGTTAGAATATAAAAGTCAGTACTTTTGACTGTAATATTTAGGTTTTGATGATACTCGTTGACTCACTGTTATGGGAAACCAGCCTTAGGGTTGGACCATACCATAATACTATTGGTGGATGGTATCTATAAATAGTAATGAGATTTAGGGATGTCTAATGTTTTTTCACTGATGAAGGCTACATAGCCGAAACCGGTATGATTTGTTACATTTTGCGGCATTAAATGCCTTTTTGACATCCAGACTTTAATAAAAGAAGATTTAGCTGCATATGCTGGCCTCTGATGTTTCGTGCAAATCCATACCCCTACATGTGACATCAAGACCAGGTGAACAAAGTGGGCAACCCTAGTATTACTCAGAAAACACTCTCAACCCATGTCTCATACACACACATACTTGCCTAGGCAACAGCCGCTATGTTGGTAGTAACCTGCATATTGCCCACTGATAGTAACCATGGTGTGATTGCAGTGGGCTACAGAGGGCATGGCACCCCATCCATCAGTCCAATAGGCACATACATGCCGACAGTGCACCTTCCCCATGTTCCCCACTGGACACCTGCAACACCTGTGGTGCCATCAAATGTGACCCACAAAGGACATATCATGCCTGACAAACATGCCCTGTATGGACAGATGCCACTGACACCAGGGAATACCAGTATCATGCTATCAATGTAGGTGCAGGGTCAACCTGTCATCCATTAACAGTTCGGTCACATGAAGCCAGGATTGGCACATCTGATGATAACAATCTGTGTACACAACATGGGCCAGACACCCCAGGTACAGTTCCACATGTCACTGTACATGCATGTGGGAGCTGTGCACATCCCAGACACCGTCCATGTCATGGACTAAGGAACACATACATGGCAAGCAATGAACAGCATTGGCCACACGCAATAGTCACCCAGGTTACTGGATGGTGAATACAATACCCACCTGTGTGGACAAATCCAGACACTACACTCCTGAGCCACAATTCAGACCATTGTCATGTGGCCTGATGCCAAGGTATACCCATCACCTAGCCTTGTATAGCTGTCTGGCACAGTCGACCACTACACACCCATGAAGCAAAGCACCCATGCATGTCATTACTGGCACCCTGTGTTTGTGTGTGTGTTGTATGATGCATATGACCACATTCGCACTCACTACAACCACCATTGGCATACTGAAGCATGCTGTCTGATGTCTGACACCTCCACATACCCTTTGCCCATATAACCGCTGTATGACCCCTGTGGTGCATGTGATACCTGCACAGTAATGTGTTGGGCAGTCCCACTAGTGATGTGCTGTATTCCTGGCCCTACCAAGTGTGACAATATGTGTGCGTCCCTGTGAAAGTGTGGCTGTGTTGTCACTGGCACCTGTGTATGCAGACAGGCACGTGTACTACACCTACCGTATAGCTACCATATCCCTGTTGCAGATGTCACTCACCATCACATATATGTTTTGAGGGCTCCTCAACATGTAACCTATGTGGTGCATCCAATAACTGCATAGACATATGATAGCACTATATAGTTGTCAGGGGTTGGATATCCTGTACTGGTAGATGTGTGACACAGACATGCTTAAGTTTTACTCTCCCACCCCTCCCTGACTTTTCTTTGCCTCTGTCTCCCTCTCTCACTCCCTCTCTGGTGGATGTGGAGACTTACACCTGCTTTGCTTAGGCAGCAGCATGTGTATTTTAAGTGATGCTCATGATCAACTGATGGCCACTACATGAACAGCAGCCTTCCTCTAACTGATTGCATGTGGAACAGCTGCAGTAACATTCCCATTGCCAATTGCATGGAAACACACTTCAATATCTAGGAACTTCATGTTGGTGTTGGGCCTTTACATTCACTGTGAGCAGGAACTTGATCTGTTGTTTGGCAAACAGCATCTCAGATGGATTGGGGGTTTACCTCTAACAACATACAATGTGGAAACAGGGCAGCATACAGGAGGGAGATGTTCCTGACCTGACTACAGACTCTAAGTGCTGCTATACTGCATTTGGAGTAATGTTGGTTTAAAAGGGTGTGTGTGGATATGGCTGTCCTACATGTTTTAATACCTGCCATGTCAGGGCTATGTTTATGAGGAACCCCCATCTGTAGTGTCATCTGCAGACTGAGCAGTGTGTGGTTCCTTTTGGTTCATGTGTTACCCACAGAGCACCTATCTGTGAACTGCAGAAGGTAGTGTGAGGATTGCAGTCTGTAGATGGTGACAGCCATGAGAGTTACTGATTTCATATCCGTCATATGACATATGTTGCAACAAACCCTCTTACAACAGTAAATGTATCAGGTTATCACAGCAACATGTCAATATTGGCCCTATGTATGTGCCCCCAGCCACAACTCTTTCAACCTTTGTACATATGGCATGCAGTAAGAGGTGCATATGTGCTGTACATCATAATTTGTGACATCATATCTGATAACAAGCCAGTGAGATATCAGACTGCTACACATGTTATGTATAGTAGGGGTTATATTTTATGACAGAGCCTGGAAATTCTGTGGTTGGGTGTACAGTACTGAGGTCTATGTACTTATGGTGATTGTCAACAATGTGTGTATTGTTAATATGTACTTTGGCCTGTGTACAGACTGTGGTAAATGTCATTGTTCTGGGTCCTGTTCTATCTGATGCCACATGCTGCTCCACTGTATGTTACCCTATTGGCTTACATGCTTGTAGGGCCATACACACACATGTCCCATACCACAGACAGCCATCGGACCACACTGTGTAGTGGCCCAGTATATGTAGGGTTAGTGTTTGAGTGGCACATATGAGGATGGTGTTGAAAAGATTGTCCATATACTGCAATATTACGCTAGCTTACCATATGTGGTTGTGGCTGTGTTTACACTGGTTGTGGTTATGCACTTTCACACAGGTGTATCATACTCTGTGCTGTGACATGCCTGTAGAGCCTGCTATATATTCTGGTACATGTGCATTCCCCCATAGGAAATGTAGGCTGGTTTTGAACCAGTCTGTCTGTAGCCTGCACAGTGCTTTGTTACATGCCTAGCAGCTTAGTGTACTTACCAGTGAGATGTCATGTCCAGATACTTGCCAGATATACTGCTACTGGGCCACCATAACAGGCATGTATGTCAGACAGAGCAGTTGGATGCTGTACAAATGTACGCCAATATATAGTGGGTAGTACGTGGCCATGGCACCTCTGTACCAGCAGTTATTATGTCTCAGGACAGACAGGGGTGTGTAAATGCATAACCTATGGGGGCAAATGTATACCAGTAGGTATGTGTTATACCCAACTACACGTCTGTTAACATCCACATTGTCAGGCTTAGTCCACATGTCTTGTACTAAGGGGTTCTGTGTATATCTCTGGACTGCACAGGGTGTGTCAGACTGTCCACAGATATTGGGCAATACCTCTGCTGTAGTCCACGGGAGCATTACTGTGCTAACAGAGATACTGTACTATGATGTCCTTAGGATGTTTGTCAGTAGCCAATGGCGCACATGTTAAAAGCAGATGTGAACTCCCACACACACCATGTCTGTGAAGACAATCCCTATTACAGTAGCAATAGTCTACAAATATACCTGCAATACATACCTAACATCCTCTTGCACTACGAAGTTGGGACTATAGGGCTGAGGTAGGGCTCCACTCCATGATCAGGACATATGGTGAGCATATATGTACATATAATTCTCCAGATATCTATATAGATATATACACATATACATATCAACATACATAGATGGATATGTATATGTGCACAGATACACACACACACACACACACACACACACACACACACACACACACACACACACACACACACACACACACACACACACACATATATATATATATATATATATATATATATATATATAGAATACATATACAGAGCAATATATGTCTACACATATACAGATAGAGATACATCTGCACATATATGTATGGATATCTACATATATATTGACAGTAGTAGGTATATCAGAATAGATATGTATGCACATATATTTATAGATATCTACATATATACCACCATAACTAGGCGTATCTGTACACATAGGATGTGCATACATATATAGCTATATATAGATATATTTATCTATATATATATATATATATATATATATATATATATATATATAAATATATATGTACATACGAAGGGATGTACATATGCCCATAT
The DNA here is from genome assembly GCF_019279795.1 of Protopterus annectens. Taxonomy (NCBI): domain Eukaryota; kingdom Metazoa; phylum Chordata; order Ceratodontiformes; family Protopteridae; genus Protopterus; species Protopterus annectens. The sequence continues at coordinate 1,111,725,557 of NC_056747.1, read as the reverse complement.
ATATATTGCACTATACAGATGTGTATACAGACATATGTATGGGTATACATGTGTATGTACATGTAGACATATATAGACCTATTATATGTATACAACCATATTCCTGTCATGAGTAAACCTCACGGTTGTGCATACCCCCTCAGATGTTTCTCACCATATGTATTTGCTATGTATACATTATGATAAAACAACATATGTGATGCAACAGTCATATTAATAACAAGGGCTACACAATTTAGGAACTAAAGACAATTGTTCAGTACTACTCAATATGTGTATTGACAGCTATATTGGTAAAACAACAGCTCTCTTCAAAGTGATCATAGTGTAGTGGTTAAGTGTTGTGACGTCAGTGTACAGGGTCCTGGGTTCAAGACCTGCAAGGGCTGCTCATTTTGATGCTGGGTAGAACAAGGGCTGTTGGATACAGAGTGGTTAAGGCAGTTCTGAACAGCTTTAAGTGCCTTTGCATGGGTTTGCGAGAAGCTAAGCAGTGCTGTGCTATGGGTAAATGTTTGGGCACTTACACAGTGTAGGCTTCACTTAGTAGTGCACAAATCAGCTCAGCTGTTATATTACAGCAATGTTAATACTTGCTAATCATGGCTTCGCCCTGGTAACCAAGTCACACCACCAGTCTGATAATTTGTAATAAGTGTATGTAATGCCATGTACAATACATGCGCCTATGTGCTGTCCTTACAGTAGCAAGGGGTTGAGTGTCATGTGTGGGACACAGACATTTATGAGGCCTGTACAGCACTGTTATCCATGTGAATGTGTTACATACAGGTGTAGTAGCCTAGGGTACATGCTGTCACACTGTCATGTAGTGTATCATGGCAGTACTACTGTTGACAGTGCTAACCCAGGCAAGAGCAGAGTGCTAAATGTACTGACAACAGGCACACCTGCGGGCATAGCTGGACACTGAGGCCTCTCTGTTGTATCCCTGGTGTGTGAGCTGTCTCACAGTATATACCCCTTACTGGGTAATGATCCATCATGTGGAATGTAACTGTAAACTACCATCTATACAGTACATGTTAGTGATGGCTTCCGACATGTAGTTATGACATACATATTGTTGTCAGATGTCTATCTGTCAACACACTAATGCTACTGCATAGCTACTTGCCAAGCTGATGACTGTCAGTCCCTGTACAGATGTGCAGATGGCAGGTATCCAGCTGGGATATCCACGGGCAACCTAAGCTTGACTGACACTGACATGTCTGCCCAGTTGTGTAAGAACTGGCACATATGGGAGATGTCACCCTGTATGCACCACATGCCACGGGTACCTCCACTACACGACCACAGTCAACAGAACATGCTTGTGTACAGGTCTCCATCACAGACACTAACCATGTGTTGTAATGCATGTTGCATACATGTCAACTTGATCACCTCAGTGGCCATGTGCAGGAGACACCTGGAGGATTGGCTGATGCATGTCATCCTCACCCTGAGGGTCACCACAGTAGTGTTGGTCGATAGATTTCCTGGCAGGTGGCAAGATACCACTGTACACACAACCCATCTCCCCTTGGACAATAGTTAGGTACAAGCTATGACCACCTGCAGTGATGCACCCCTGTACTGACAAATGTGTACCTGTGCATGACTGAGCATAGCAGTGTCCGTGTGTTAGCACACCTGTAGTTGGGAATTCCATGAAGGCCTTCACAACCAATGCAACACCCATTGCCATATTCAGTTGTGGCTGCTGCTCTATGGGACATTACATGTACCCTGTTAAGCTCTCCCCCATACCGGCTACATGGGCCTTGCAGTACCAGCACAACAGTGTTTTACAAATGGGTCGATAGGCATGGAATACCCATTGTGTTCTGGCATGTGTGTGTGTGTAGTTGTGCATGTCAGTATATCTGTAGGGTACATACTCCTATTACAATACCCATTGCCACACAGTAGTACAAATAGTGTTGTTGCTGCCCATAGGTGAGGCATGACAATACAAGACCCTACTACGCATGTGGCATGTGCATTAGATGCATATCCCTGTAGTACCACTGTTGGGGTATACTATGGGTTGTATCGCAGTCACGGCCAATGTGTGATGGTGGGTATGGCCGAGTGTCATCATGGGTTTCAGGGACTACAATATCCACTGGGGGATGTAGGTACTGTGGACACTTGTCATTATACCAAGGTACACCCAGTATATGTCCCATGTACCATGTTATGGTTACCACTGTCACCATCAACCATACAGGTAATTGATACCACAATCCAAGCCAGTTATACACATGCTGTGTGCAGCTTACCTGTAAAACATTGGACACATGGTCAAGTTGGCAGCAATAGGCCCTGGTATCTCGGATGTGTGTCTGGCTGATATGTGTCTGTTAATGTGTATATGATGGTATGTCACACTAAGTATTTTCCATATACACCCATTACATCCCCCATTAGCATACTGTACATGTCTGGGGATGTTCTGCAAGTAACATGTAACCTGGGACACACCTCACCCTAAACGCTGTGTGGTGTGTGCAGTGTAAGCCACACACTTCAGTATCACTACATAGCTAAGTAGGGGTCTAGTCCCAGTGTTGCCAAGTAACAGATTGTGTGTATGTGGATGGGTCTACATCAGGTTTGCAGGTATGCATGCCTCAGAGGGTCACCTGTCCATGTGGCACAGGCAATTATCATTTTAGTAACCTGTGACGTGTTTAACTGTACCCCAGATATGTCACAGCCATGGTGTCACCACAGTGCCATACCCTGTTGTGAAATATGACTGCAGACCATCCTCATGCTGACACATGTACACCTACAACACAAATGGATAACATTATAGGGATTGCAATCAACCAGTGTTACTAACAGCTATAATGCATCATTGCTGGATGGTTACACTACATGCCATATATGCATTACACTTTACTCCTTACAACATGTTACACTGCAGTACTGTAGTACACTGTAGTAGTCACCATGTGCATCAGAACCATATTAGCCTGTCCCTGCATTGATGGTATGGATGACACAGATGTGGAACAGGTATCATCATATGCACAGGGCATCCTTGTGCTGACACATGTACACCTACAACACAAATGGATAACATTATAGAGACCACAACCAACCAGTGTTACTAGCAGCTATAAGGCATCATTGCTGGATGGCTACACTACCTGCCATATATGCATTACACTTTGCTCCCTACAACATGTTACACTGCAGTACTGCGGTACACTGTAGTACATTCACCGTGGGCATCAGAACTATATTAGCATATCCCTGCATTGATGATATGGATGACAGGGATGTGGCACAGGTATCATCATGTGCATAGGGTGTGATGGCTTGCCACAGGCTGAGGGTGGGCCATACATTTGACAACATGTGTGTGGGTGAGGGGTGTACCGTGGTAAGCTTGATGTGGTGCTGTGGTTTGTGTAGGTATGGGGTTGCCCTAGGTGTGTTTGCATAGTGTGTGGGTATGCATGCACACAGTTCTGCCATGTGGCTGCCCTACACAGGTGTTTATGGACAGCTGCAGACCATACCTGGCAGGGTGTGCAGTTAATTGCCTCTGGCCACGGACACGTGGACTGTGCCTGCCAGGGGTTCAATGGGCATGTTTAGGTACAGGCCTCAATGTGCTACTCTCACCTGATGATGACAATTATCCATTGGTACCAGGTCCCTCCTGGGACTGGCCAGGACCAAGTGCTTGTGGCATGCTGTGGTATGGTGCGGACAGCACCCCTCGCAGTGCCGGGGCTGGTACTGCCACTACGGGAGCTGCTTGGTGTCCTAACATGTCCACATTGACTACCAGCTGTTGGCATTACTGGCCTACATCCACATGGCCTTTGCCACCCTCCCACCACATTTGCAAGCACGGATAGACCACAGTCAATAAGGGCCATCATCTCACCAGACTGTATATCTATGAATTCAGTTAATCCACGGATGGCACCAGCCAGTTCACAGGTGTTGTCATTTGCAGATGGGAGAGCAGCCCTCTGTGGCCTCTGGCCCTGTCTGTGGTAATGTTCTATATGTGCCTGCACCACCATGACAGCCCGAAACATGCGCCTGCTGGTACCAGCTATGTTGCCTCTGCTAAGGGCATAATGTCCAGCGGCCCTACCATGAGCACCCTGGAACATCTGCCTATGTGGTGCCCTGCAGGACATCTGGCTATGCCTTCTGCGACCCGACACAGTAGGCATGGTTACCACACTTTCCTGTGCACTGCCACTGAACGCCACCTGTCCGTCTGCTATGGCCACTGGTGATTGGGTGTGTATAGGCCCTGAAACTGTGTGCGGGGATGGGGTGGCTAAAAGGGGGATGTCAAATGTTGGCACAGTTTCGGCCCCTAACAACCCCACCTGTGCCTCAACAGTACTATCATCATCTTCGGTGTCTGTATGGACACCAACATCAGATTGCATGCAGGAGGGACCCTGACCCACCTCACCACCTGTGGGGGTAAGCAATAAATGCACTTTAAAAATCTGTACAGCATTGCCTAACAGTACACACACACACACACGCACACACACGCACACACACACACACACACACACACACACACACACACACACACACACACACACACACACACACACACACACACCTCCATAATGCCTACCTGTCCATGACTTTACAGACAGTCCCACATATATGTCCATGTGGTACCCTATACTGCATCACACTTGCTAACATATGCACACTGATACCACTCAATAACATATCAGTCCTCTAAATGCCTACACAAGCAGTCACAACATAAGGCTTGTTGCTACTTTACCTGCCTGACATGTGTGTAGTGGTTTTACATGCCCTCATTGCTGTCATTTGGTATGCACCCTCTGTATGTCCAGACATCATGAGTATGGCCCCTATATGTGTGAGCTACTATGTTCTATCTATAATATCACGCACTGGTGTGTCATGTTTATGTAATGCTCAGTATATGCCAGATATGCTGCACCTTTAGCCTATCATGTGACACTTGTAATATTTGGATACACTCCCTGGTGTTGACTAATACTTCCCCAATGCATCTGTACTGCTGCATATGTGGGTTGTAGGTGACCTCTCTGCTGAATGCGATATTAAGGGTGTACCTGGTGTCTACCTTCCCTCTGGATGCCTGTTCCATGCTACAAACCATATTATACTATCGGCTGTCCTGTGATTACACACATGACAGGTATTCCTGGTGTGTAATGTGGCAGTCCATGTACATGTACTGCATGATCCCAGAGGGAGGTACTGCTGTATGAACACCCCACAATCACACGTGCATACACGGTCAGGCACACACACAGACACACACACACACACACACACACACACACACACACACACACACACACACACACACGCACACACACATGAACACAAGCATTCTACATGCATCAACTTCCCTCCACTTCACCAGAGTAACCCTACAGACAAACTGACTACCCACCAGGATGCACACATACACATACAGGTGAGGTTTCACAATGAAAGTACACACAGTCCTTCTATTACCCCTCTGTCAACATGCCTAACATATGGTACCCGACAGCATGTCGTGCAGCTATAGTCAATCCATGCTGGCAACAGTATACATGTGTGTGATGCATGTGCTCTATCACTAGGTGAAGCCCCTTCCCCTGGACACCACTGCACCCATAAACATGGTATTTCTGTGCACCTGTTCTGCACCCTGCCATGTACTGTGCATCACATCTCACAGGTGTACAGTCCATTGTTAAATGTGTACTACTGTGCCGGTTATGTCATCTTTAATGCTCACAGCCTCTCTATGTTTTCCAGCAACACATACCTGGTATTATATGTGGACAGATGTCATTTGTGAATGCCTGATGTCTGATGCACAGCTATCAACATCAGCGGACCATGTATGACCAATCCAATACTCTTACACTAATAACCATCAGAGCATACTGTGGCTATGGGGGATGTACATACCTTTTTTTGATTTGACGCACCCATCCTTGATCTGCCATGGGACCACATCGCCGCATATCTTAGCAGTACATGAGCCCAATATTTGACATATGCCCTGTACTTTCACATGCAGTGTGTACGATTGCGTTAGGTGTGCGGCTGCTGACCGCGATGCATACTCACTGTGCGGGCATATGAGTGCACACCCTTATCATGACGATTTATCACACTTCTTGTTGTATGTACTACAACAGTCACTACTCCTGGCAGGGGTATACCAGCGTAGGCCATCTGCATTTGCCAGTGTATGTTCAGACTGCCCTACACATGTCCCCCTATTTTGTATGATTACAAGGTCTACTCATGTGCACATCCCATGGTGTTCACACACTGCCATCACTATTGCTGTGGGAGTAGAGTTACAGCTGCCACAGGTCCTGAACTTGACTATGTGCAGATAGAGCCATTCCTAGCATCCTTAGGATCCCTGCTGCAGTGCACTGGTGTGTCATGCTGACACCCCCTCCTTCAGCCTTTATGCAGATGCATGACAAGTAAGCCCTACACATTTGTGTCACTTTGCAGTGTCCCATACACTGAACACCACATGTTGCAGCCTAGACCCAGCTGATAATGTGGGCTACTGTAATGCCTTATGCCATAGTGTATCTCTGCAGCAGTTGCCATTGTCCTACAGGTATATACACTGGTGTTGCACTGTATATGGGTGTTGTTCCGAACATATCCCTACTGTAGGCCATGTCTCCCACTATGTTACTCCTTGTGGACACATTCCACAATGACAGGATGTTAGTTATCATGCAGGTGTCTGACATACCTTTTCAATACCCCATCGTGGTCACCCCTGTGATGCCGTGCATTTCACAGCAACAATATGTGCACATGTACAGCATGCATTTTGGGCAGGAGTGTTAGATGTGTGCATAGAATATACCATTGCCATTACATGCCCAGTGTGTTGGCAAGCATCTACATGAACCATACTCACCAACTACAGGCTGCTGCCTTGGTGGTATCCCAGAGGGACCTACATAAGAGGGTGAGAGATGCAATGTCAGTGGCCACACCTTTGGCAGGGCTACAGGGTGGGTGCAGTATTACAATACATCAACGGTACATTTCCACAATACTACCACATCGGGACATTTGTTTATGACTACTATGCAGCAACACAATATATCTATGACATGTCAGATATACATGATCTACCTGTTCTGATGCCAATGTATATGCAACAGTGGTTTACTGATGTGCCCTGTGTCCTTACCTGCATGCTCCTCGGCTTGTGTGTGGGTGGCACCCACCTCCACAAAGGTATCCGGCGGTTGGTGACTGGCCGGCGGGCAAGTGCCAGGAGGCTGGCCAGGAGCTCCTCCACACGTGTCAGGGGGGATGGATGGCATGCCCCCCCCCTGTGGCGAGGTGATCCCCCCAGACTGCAGCAGCATGCCGACGGGCATTGCGAAGCAGGTCAGTACAATGATGCTGGACCTGCTCATAGGTGAAGTTGTGCAGTTCAACATCATTGACCCTGTGGACTAGGCCGTTCCACAGGGCATTCTGCTCTTGCTGGTCATGGGTGGCCCTGCCAAACAGCACAGGGTAGTGCTGGATTAAATACTTGATCAGCACTTCATTTTTGGCTGCTGAATATGTTGGGAAACGTGCATGTGACATCTTGGCTGAAAGACATAAAGATGGAAACAGGTCTGAGCAACTCATACAGCAAGGTTACCACAGTTCTTAATACATCTCTGTCACCCCCACCCCCCACAATATCAGCTACAACATACTGTACACAAAACTCATTAGGTATGGCTACAGCTTATCTACTAGTGGGACAGATATTGTATTGTACCACACTTTCTGCTATGTAATTGTAGCCATGTTCCCTGTGTGGACACTATCATTGCTGGCCTGTTACAGACTATTCACCTGCATGCCATTGTTAGGGCCACTATGGTTCCATATATGCCTGTGGTATGGCTGCTTTGCGATTGCTGCACATCTGACATTCTGTGTTATTGGGGATATCTATGCATACTGTTGGACATGTTCCGGGATTGTGTAGACTATTACTACCAACATATGTTCTATAACAGTGAAACAATAACATGTATATGTGCTATTGCCCAGCAGAATCACCTCTCCAAAACCATCTGCCCATGTTACCTGGCCACATCACATGTGTGTCCCACCCTGGGGCCTCCTCATGTCCTGGTCCAGCAATACCGTCAGGTGGAACCAACCCAGGGGATGTTGCCCCCCCCCGGGGGCACACACAGACATGTTCCCGTCCCCTGAGGACAGGTCCAGGGTCTTTTCCAATATGGGCTCCAGAGACACATTTGGGATGTGCTACATCACTCTGAGGCAGCCTGTACACATTCACAGGGCCGGCATGCTCCTCCTCCTCTGCCTCCAGGCCAGGCACCTTCAGGACGTGGACTACTGTTGTGAGTAGCAGTGGGTATGAGGCTTGTTCCCATTGTGTCCATACTGGGGCCCATGGGGCATACACATCACAGACCACACACACCATCCAGGGTGTTTACCCACCACATGTGTCACATACCACCCCTGTAGACTGTCCTCTATATCTACCATCCCTGCCCACCTCCAAAACGATACCTGCCATACTTCCCCATATTCTCATTCCATACTTCACAGACGAGGGCAATATGGTCCCATACTCAACCATGTTGCACACACTGCCAGCTGTAGATATTTGTGTGTATTGCTATGTGTGCTGTTTCCTCACACATAGCATGCATCATTGTGGTAGTAATATATGGGACTTGTATTTACATACATACGTTTGTTTGTGTGTTTGTATATATGTAGACATATGCATATAGGTATATATCTATATATGTGTAGATATATGTGATGTATATATGTGCTCATATATATGTCTACACATGGGTATCTGTATATTTGTGGACATAAATGTTGATATATATATATATATATATATATATATATATATATATTTATTTATTTTTTTTAATTGCTGGAACCTGTGTTCTGAGAGACTGCCTTCCAGACTATCTGCAAATATACAGAGCTGAGTATATATTTTTTGGTTATAGAGTTTGTTAATTGTTGCTTAGATCTCTGTTGAAACTGTTGTCTCCCTGTTCTGAGAGACTGATCTGTAAATATACAGAGCTGAGTATTTTTTTTTTATTTTAGAGTTTGTACTGTTAGTTGTTGCTTAGATCTCTGTTGAAACTGTTTTCCTCAGCCCACCCCCATTTTCTGCCATGTCTTCAGTTGGTATAACTGGTTTTTACAGCTTGTGTGTTATCTAACTCAAGGATCACTTAATTTGACCTGTTAGTAACAGCCTGCATTTAATTGCTGGAACCTGTGTTCTGAGAGACTGCCTTCCAGACTATCTGCAAATATACAGAGCTGAGTATATATTTTTTTGGTTATAGAGTTTGTTAATTGTTGCTTAGATCTCTGTTGACACTGTTTTGTCCCACCCATCTTCGCTATTTTGGTTTGTAGCTCAAATATGGTGGCTTTTGCAGTTGCCTGCCCCACTGTAGATTTGATCTGGGACACTCCCCCAGCCCCATCTCTTTACCACATTCTACCTAATAAACTCTTTCTGCACTTGCTTTTAGTCCTTTTTAATTCAATTGCATTTTTTAAACTGTGTTTGGTCTAATATCGCTACGTACTCAAGTGTGCTAGCTTGTACTGCATGTGAATTGTTTTTACTACTGATTTTGCTACTTTTCTGCAAAAAAAAAAAAAAATACAGTAAGCCTGTTTCCTTCCTTTCCTGTAACTAGTGTTCCAGATACAGATTTGCTGTATTTGGGACTGTATGTAAGCTTCTGAGCCCCCCAAGCCTTTTTGTGTTGGAGGGAAGCCTTCTAGCTTATCAGAGGGAGGGGTAAGCACTAAGTAACCTGTCTACCACATGAGTGGTTCTGGCCCAGAAATTGTAGTTATTGGCCATTTGGGCAATCTCTTCCATCGCTCTCAACTTTCTGATTTGAAAGCCTGCATTTGCACTTGTTTCTGTCTTGTAACTCTTCTAGTGCAGATACAGATTCTTAGATTTAGCACTTAAATTTGCTTATTCATGCTCAGCTCTTGTTCAGAACTTGTAAGCACTAAATGAGCTACTAATTACTATAGCACTCAATTTTCCTCATTACCTAGAGGAAAATAGTTTTTGTACTTACTTTCCTCATTTATCTAGAGGAAAATATTTTTTTATTCAGGCATGTCCAAGGGTCAGCTCCCAGTGTTCTCTCCTGTCTATCTGATGAATCTGGGCATCTTGAGGCAATGTAGAAATTGCCTCATGTACACAGACAACACTCTCCTACTACCACACAACACTACAACCTGTGAGAGATGCACTTATCTAGCCAAACAGGAGGTAAAGCTCTCTCCAACCAAAACTGAACTTGACAGTCATGAGGAGAAGGTAAACATTTGCACCACACCACACTCATCACATAGTCTCACTAAATCTACACCGCCAAAATCCACACATAGTAACACAAAAACATTCACGGAGGCTCTCAATAATAATCTAAGCAACAGAGACCTCCAAAGCAGAAATGCAAGCAACCTCCATCCCCAACACAATCCAAATGACACATAGCCCACAGACTCAGTGTGCCACTCAACCACAGCCAATAAGGCAAAGCAACGTATCCAACACACTAGTCATAGGTGACTCTATAGTCAGGAACACTGATGTCCCATTCACCAGGCTATACAAGGAGAAAGTTACTGTCAGCTGCCTGTTGGGTTCCAGGATCCGCCACATAACCCACGCACTCAGGTCACTCCACAACAAGTACAAATATGACTCTGTCATTGTCCATGTTGGTGTGAATGACCTGAGACATACCTCCCTGGACTACATAAAAAGAGACATGGAAGAGCTCTCCGATCTTGTAGCCCAGGCAGGTATGACCCTAGCCCTGAGTAGCATTCTGCCATCACCCAGAATGATACTGCAGTACAAGGACAAAATGATTGACTTCAACAATTGGCTAAGCTTCTGGTGTCATTCTAAGGGGATCCAGTATCTGTCTGCTTGGGATGACATGGTCGACAGACCACAATGCTTTGCCACAGATGGCCTGCACCTGTCGCCCTGGGATTCCGGATACTGGCTAAGGCTCTTGCTGCCCCTATAGTGCCTTTTTTAGGCAAGGTTCAAATAACAAATTCACCACCATAACAGGAACAGGCAAGCAAAAACTGAGGGTAATGCTACTCAATGCTAGAAGTCTAAATCTCAAAATGCACTCACTCGAGGCACTCCTTAAAATGGAGAACATCGATATCTGTGCAGTGACTGAGACCTGGTTTAAGGATCCAGAGAGCACTCCTGCACTACCAGGCTATAACTCATATCACACTTTTCAGCCATGTAACCTGGATCGATACACCAAAGGCGGAGGTGTGTCTATATTCATTAAGGATATCCACACCTCCAAGCAAGTTGCTCAGCTTAATGCATCTGAGGTTATCCAAGTGCAAGTAACTCTGGGCAAAACTGCAATCCAAATTGTAGCTTGCTACAGATCCCCCACCATGCCCCAGGATTCCCACTCCTCTTTTCTTGATGTACTGGAAATGATTAGGGTTCAACCAAACACCCTAATAATGGGCGACTTTAACTACCCCACCATTAACTGGGAAAACTACTCATGTACCAACTCCTTAGCTCAACACTTTCTGGAATTCATAAACTCCAATGCCCTGGATCAACTTATCCACACACCCACCAGGGGCAACAATATCCTAGACCTAGTCATTACCAACATGAGTTCCACACCTGAAGTCAACTCCTCATTGGTCCGATCCGACCATAAGCTAATCACCCTTGATATCCACATCCTGCCCCCACCCGCATTAAGGAAACCACAGTAAAAAATTTCTCCAAAGCCAACTTTATGCTTCTTAAGACAGAAGTGGTGAACTTCATGACATCCATGCTGATGGACAATAGAGTTACAACTGCTGAATCCTACACAAATGCACTCTATAAGCACTTACACGAGTGCACAGATCGTGCTATCCCAAACAGAACTAAGATGCTATCCTCCAAAAAAAGGAAGCCAATGTGGTGGTCTCCTGCTATAAACAAACTGTACAACAGAAGGAAGAAACTGTTGCAAAAGAGAGTAAAATCCCATGAGTGGAGGAGCTCCCTGGCCAGCCTCAGTAAGAAGCTGAGATCCCTTATAAGATCCTCCAAAGCTAGCTACAAAACAAAATCACCACTAATTCCAAGGACAACCACAAAGCATTCTATAGCTATGTCAAGAATCTCGATGGCAACACCCAGATCTGCTCTGAGTTACACCACAAAGGCACAAAAATTACAGAACCAACTGATATTGCCAACATCCTGGCAGGTTCAGTGCTAACTTTACCCCCTCTCACCCCCTAAAGGGCTCATATCTATACAGGAAGAATGCAGAGTCCCTGTAATCACAACTACACAGGTAAAATATCCACTCTTTAAAGCCAAAAACACAGCATCCATGGGACCGGACAACATCCCAAGCTGCGTTTTACATGAATTTCAGAACAAACTGGCTCCCCACTTAAGCACCATGTTCAATAATAGCCTCGCATCAGGCTTTGTGCCCACTCTATGGTGCACAGCAACAGTTATCCCACTCCACAAAGGAGGAGCCACCATTGATCCCGGGAACTATCGACCTATTAGCCTGACGAGCCTGGTCTGCAAGGCAATGGAATGTATCATCATGGAACTCATAAACAAACACATTGGTAACCTCCAAACTCTGGATCCCACCCAGTTCGGGTTTGTGAAAGGCAGATCATGCCTCCTGAACCTGATCGACTTAATTGAGGCAGTCACCAAGGCCATAGATGAGGGTAAGGTGGTTCACATTGCCTATCTTGACCTCGCCATGGCTTTCAACACCATCCCCCATTCTGGAATTATAGCTAAACTCACTAAACTAGTTATAAATCCATATGTCACAAGATGGGTTGCCAACTGGCTCACTGACAGAACCCACACTGTAAAAGTTGCAGACTCGAAATCTGGCCTCAGTGTAGTGGCAAGTGGAGTACCACAGGGTTCCATCCGGGGATCTCTCCTGTTTGGTATCTACTTCTCTGAAGTACAGGCTAACACAGAAAGCCTCTGGCTAATGAAGTTCGCAGATGACTGCAAAATAGGAGCCATAGTCAAGTCCCCAAATGATGTGGAAATCCCACAGAAGGGCCTCGCTGAGACAGATGCCTGGTGTCAGAGCCATGGCCTCAAGCTCAGTGCCAAAAAGTGCAGTGACATCCCCTTTGGTAAAAACTCTGTACCGACGAACTACCACATAGGCAGCAATCTACTTAACACTGAATGCGTGATAAGAGACCTTGGGACTCAGGTGGACAGTAGTCTCTCCTTTGATAGTCACATTGCCACAGTAGTCAGGAAGTCCTTCTACGTGGCACACCTCATCTTAAAAGGGTTCTCATCCAGGAAAAAAGAGGTCATTGTTCCCCTCCACTCGACACTCATTAGACCCATTATAGAGTACAATGCCCCTTTTGGAATGTACCTCACAAGACATCTGCAGCAGCTGGAAAGGCCACAGAAGTACCTCACAAAGAGGATTACTGGCCTCAAACAAATGCCCTACACTGACCACCTCAAAAAACTCCAGCTTTACTCCATAGCATATCGGCTACTCTGAGGTGATCTCTGCCTAACATATAAAGCTATGTCAAACCCAGAGCTGTTGAACATGCTACACCTAAAGAAATCCCAATTCCTTCGAGCTACATGCTCTAGAGACCTAAACTTTGTCCCCACAATAAACAGGGCGTGATGGAGGGATATATTCCTGTCCCAGAGACTTCCCATACTCTGGAAAAGGCTACCCATCTATGTCAAGCAAAGTTCTTCATTAGCACTCTTCAAGAAAAATCTTGATGAGTGGATGGGAAATAGGAAATGCACCCCGGGGATCACTTCTGTGTCTCTGCTCGACAGTGGCACAGGAAAATAACTTTCTTGAGTGGACTAAGCCAGGGAACCTTGTTGGCTAGGCTTACATAGGCCCTTGGGTCCCTAGGAACATATATTTATATATATGTATATATATATATATATATATATATATATATATATATATATATATATATATATATATATATATATATATTATATATGTGTACATATGTACACATATGCATACCTATATGTGGGGTACATTCAGACATCAGGTCCATAGACCCAGAACACCTTCCTGCACAGCTGCACTGTTCTGCCTTGCTACAACACAGACAGGTGCCACATATGAACACAGCTTGACATTAGGGGGGTATATGTAGGACCAGATTGCAGGTAACCCTATTACACACCTATGGCATTCCTGCATGCTACATCACAGATTAACCTGAGTATCCTGCAAGGGGTGGGCTGTGGATCCCACTTGTCCATCATAATGGCATTATATCCACCACCAGCTATTGGCCACATAATATACATACTTCCCATTACATAACCCACACTATGATGGCATACATCTTGTCAGTCAGTGTTGATCTGCACAGTTGATGGCTATGGCCCACTACCCGCAGGGACAGACACTATTGTCCATAGCAGTTGTTCAGTTGAACATCATTACAACAACACCTGATGGCACATATAAATCATTCCACATCATCTAACCCATTATTATGGACCAAGTATTACATTCAATTACATGCATATGTACTTCACATACCTGTTGTGGGAATGATGTCTGTTCTGGATAGTTTGCAGAATGTAAGTAATGTTTTTTTTTTATTTGTGCTGTGGCTTTGGCTTTGGCTTCCACTTCCACGTCCACTTTCTCTCTCTCTCTCTCTCTCTCTCTCTCTCTCTCTTTCTTAGTCTCTCTCCAGTTAATGGATTGAGCTGCTTTGAATAGATTGAGGCATGACTTTTGTAGGTGATGCACACGATCAGGTGATGGCCTCTGCACCAATCAGTGTCCTCCACTTGCTACCTGCATGCAGCTTGCTGTGTAGACCTTCCAGTTATTACTGTCATGGCAACCACCTAGTATAAATCCCTACATCATGTGGGCATGGTCTTTTTACCTTTCCTGTGTGATGGACATCCTTCCTGTGTGTGGGCATCAGTGTTACAGACAGCAGGTAGCAATACCTCTTACAGGAGAACCTACACAATCAGGCCAGCTACATATTTGTAGGAGGTTCCAGAACTACAGACAGAATGTGAGTAGAGTTGTTGTGTGCATTGTATAGTACTAGTGTTACAGGGTTTGTGTGTACATACTAGTTTAACTTGGATTGCAGTCTGTCTGCATAGCTCTCAACTGTGGGCCTATCCTCTTGATGGCCAGAGGTGTGCCTATTATGTTTTGTCTGTCCACCACACAGGTCTTGTGTCAGATATTTCACTAGCAGTGTGTGTGTTGAGTGCTATCAGTACATGGCTACATCCATTTGTGTTTCTGACTTCATATGCCTGACTAAGGGTATGTTGCAGACTATCCTGTAACACCAGTGACTTGCTTAGTGTATGACAACAGTTTTCCACATATGCGCCTGTGTTCCAGCCTCTGTCTTCCACCTACATACCAGGCTTTGAACATATGACATGTCGTCAGGGGTTGTTCTGTAGTGGGCTGTGAGTATATCATGTTGTCATTCCTGCCATCAGTCCACAGCTGTTGTGTCCCCCACACATATGGTGGGGTTGGGGCCATATATGTGTGGCCTTCAACTACATAATACATGTGTGCCCTTATGCACTCCAGAGGCCAGTGTATGTAACAGTGGTATATGACCCTGTATGTCAGTCCATGGGGGGGGCATGCACCATAACTAACCTCGGCTGTTGCAACATGTGAGGGGTATCAGGGGTAAGCTGCCTTAAGGTATCTGGATGTACATTAGCATACAATCCACCTTGGGTAAATGCAGGCCATCTGCCTCCTGCCATACAGACTATTCTGTTTGTCAGTGTGCTTGTGATGGTGTCAGTTATGCCTTGTTATGTAACAGTTACATCCCATTGTGTCAGCTGAGGTCTTTACCCCCTAGGGACTGTGTAAAGAGTATAGATATAGACTGTTGAAGTATACATCTGCATTACTTACTTTTGATTGCTTGGTATCCTGTGCCCAGTCTGTCTTTGCTATTGTACTACTTGAAGGCCTCGGCCTGGACAGCAACATTTGTAAACCTTTCCGGGCTACTGTATTAGTGCAACTGTTTCACAGTTGCATTACTCTGTTTATATGGATGTCAGTGTCTAAACAGCTATATGACATGGCATATACAACTGTAATAGTACACAAATAAAGCTTCCCATGCTTGCAAACCTGCGTGTGGTGTTATATCCTTTGACCTCTCTGTGGGTATATGTTGCAGGCAACGATTGTCGTTTGCATGGGTGGCTCATACAGTGTCCAGTTGGTAAGGTGGTAACTGTAGGCTTAGTGGCTGTTCTATATTGTATGCACCTTCTACATATGTATCTTACTATACATATCTCTGCATGTGTATGTGTAGTTACATATCTATATATATATATATATATATATATATATATATATATATATATATATATATGTATATCTGTATCTGCATATATGTGTCTGTGTATATGTATCCTAGGGATGTTGATTGCGTCCACATTGTACATTCCCTATGGGAGCCAGACTGTACTGCATGATATGTTACTGATACCAGCCTGACATCATACAGGTGGGATGGAGTGCTGTTAACATCTTGTGCCCATGTCGTGTCAGGTCCTGGTTATGGGATCTGCAACACTTGGTAATGTATTGCAGGGTGGACGTGTTTGGCTGGGGGGTTATGCCTATTCGTACAAGACGTATATTGTTTGGGGCCTCTCAACCCCATTAACGGTGCATGTGGACATATATGTTTTTGTTATGTTCCCATTGTTATCTACAGATGTATGTCCGTATATACTTATATAGATATATATATATATATCTGCTTACATATATATAACTTGCTGTATATATATATATATATATATATATATATATATATATTTAGACATATAGATGTAGACATATATATCTACAGATGTATGCATATGTATGTATGTGTATATATATATATATATATATATATATATATATATATATATATATTTTTTTTTTTTTTATATATATATCTATATCTACATATATAGATATGTTATATTTATTTAGATAGTAATATATATATATATCTATATATATATATATATATATATATATATACACACACACACACACACACATACATCTGCATGTTGGAATACATTCCCTGTACTGTTGAATGACTGGGCTGGATGATATGTTTGTGAAAACATCAGGGCTGTGTATATCTAACATGGCATTGTGGTAAATCACTTTTGCTATAGTGCGTACAGTCCTGGGTTCGAGCCTTGCAGAGGCTGTTTATTTTGTTGCTGGGCAGAACATGGGCCGTTGGATACAGAGTTATTAAGGCACTTTTAAGCAGTTGTAAGCAGGTTTGCGAGTGTTTGTGTGGAGGTAAGCACTGCTAACTTCCAGTTACAGTTTCTTATACTGATTTAGCTTCTCAATTGTTTAAACTGTGTAGGCATTGCTTACCTCTGCACAAACTTGCTTAAACCCACTTACTGCTGCTTAAAAGTGCATACTCCCACTTAGCCCCGCACTAATTCATTTAAAGGAAAAGAAAAAAGGGTTGATAGGAAAGTGGTGAAAAAGGGGCACAAAGAGGGAAAGAAGGTAGGGGAAAATATCTAGGGATGTGCAGGAAGGGTGTAGGGAAGGTCCATAGCTGCCCATTTCTTCTACAGCAACAGCTGTGCATATACACTGCATTTGGAGGTATATTTGGACACTCAAACCTCTGAGAGTGCAGTGAGGAGAACAATAATATGTTGTGATGCCATTTAGACCAAATTTCATGTGTCCAGTGGACATGTGTACAAAATGGACAGCTATGTATGGAGCGAGATTTTTGTTTGGGAACAGATTGCCCTTTTTTTTTTCAGGTGAGAGTGGATGTTGGGAAGGGACAGTAGGAATATTTGGGGAGGTAGGTTGGGTAGGTTAACAGACAAGACAAACAAGATGCATACAGGGGCTTTATGTGACACATGTGGGGGGTACACACCTTGATGGGGAGGGGTGTTGGGAAATCGGAAGTCCATGATCCCCCTAGTGGAAACAGTGGGGCTGAGATCCCCACCCATGGGCAGTCACCACTGCACCTTCACAGCCCCGAAGGTGGCTGTGCTGGGGGCTGGGTTGCAGATCCAGGCCGACTCTCTAGTTGCGACACACGGTCCTCGAGCGGGCGTAGCAGATCTCCGACCTCTATGCGGAGATCGTTACGCACCACAACCCGGACAGGTGACAGGTTCCTGTCTGCGCCCGCTCCCTCAGGGGGATGAGCACCATCCCCTGAGGTGGTTCCACCCGAAGGTGGTGCAGGACCAACGGATGAGGAGGCCCCGGGTTGGGCCCCAAACATGCTGATGCCCAGTGCCATGGCCAGTCGAGGTGGAACAGGTGGGTCCGCTGGGACCAGCCTTCCCAAACGTGCTATAGTGTTTAGATTTTATCATCATATGTGGGTTAGTAATAGTCAACACATTCCAGGGTTAGGTATAACAGCATGCATAGATATTCCCATTAACCCAGACACCAGATACAGTACAGTTGCATAGCAAACGGAACACATGCATATATGGGACCACAGTGGCAATAACAACAGCATACAGGTACAATGATGGCACCATGCCACCAATGTTGGAATAATTCAATATAGCATATGCGTGGAAACAAATTTAAATATATATCAACCAATAGGACATAATCAAAAGAATGGAGTCATTACATACCGGTTAAGGTGGGTATGTAGTTTATTGTTGGAGATATGGTGGGGAGGAGAGAAAGATGTCAATTAACAACTAGTATATTCCTGTAGCCCACATTACTTTCCTAGTCAGTGATGTCATCTGTACCTTACAAGTATTACTACACTACCCAATAGCCTTAGTTTGGACAGTGATATGGCTGTCATCTTTGTTATACATGAACTGGTTTTACCTGCAGTATACACCTCTTACCTGGTATATCTGTGGAGGGAATGTTTGTTAACAGTAACTAACTGTTTCTACAGATACTCCCAGATTCCAGGTTGATGTCATGCACATAGCTATCCAATTCTTTCTGCACAGACTCTGGCCATGTCTTGACCACATGCAGGTGTATCGGGACATATCTAGACTATTGCCCTCTTCAACCTTTAGTGATTTACTACTTACATATACATGCTTTCCTACTCAGTTATATTATGGAGCACAGTTTGGGTGATCATGATCAGTGATACTTTATTATTCAGAGCTACTGCAACACTCACAAATCCATACAATACCAGAGTAAACAGTACCAGTACAGGGTATCAAGATTTTTATTTCTTGGCACAGTGTTCGTATCCGATGTACCTGTGGGAGCAATTTTTGTTAGCACCACCTGAATGTTGCCACACAAAGTTCCAGATTACACATTAGTATTATGCACATACATCTCACTCTGTTATTGTACACACTCTGGTCACAGTGTGACGACATGAGGGTGTAGATAGGACATAATTGGTTTATTACTCTCATAACAGTTTCGGGAGTTGCTAGAGAGACAGGTTTGTTCTCATAGATGTGTGACAATCAGTTGTATTCCCTGTTTGCTGCCTAAACATCTGGGATCATCCCACAGACTTGACAGGGGGACAGGCAGCAGATATGGGCCCATATACTGGACATTCTGGTCTTATCTGTACAGTTGTGGGGTATGATTCTGTATGCAGCCTACTTCCACTCCCAGGATTTAGGCCATGGCTGTGTCTCCTACAATTTAAACACTGTCCATCAGAGTTTTGTTTGCTGTATAGATATTGCTGTACAACACCTATCTGCTTTCCGTCTTATAATTCTCCTGTGGTTTTGCATTTTGAACTTGTATTACAACACTCTTATGCAGGATTTCCTAGACAGTTATATTTTGTAGGACAGTGTGGGTGACAGTGATGAGTAATACCTTAGTATTCAGAGCAACTGCTTCAGTCATAATGCCATACAATACCAAAGTAAACAGTACCAGTACAGGGTATCATTCTTGTATTTCTGGGCACAGTGTTGGTATCTGACAGACCTGTGGGAGAAATCTTTGTTAGCACTACCTGAATGTTGCCACACACAGTGCCAGATTCCACATTATTATTATGCACATACATCTCACTCTGTTACTGTACACACTCTGGCCACAGCTTGGCAACATGGGAGTGTAAATGGGACATACATGGCTTTTTACTCTCATAAGGTTTTGGGGAGTTGCTAGTGTGCCAGCTTTGTTCTCAGAGATGTATGTCAATCAGTTGTATTTCCTGTTTGCTGCGTATACATCTGGGATCATCCCACTGATTTCCCAGGGGGACAGGTTGACAAGTAACAGATATGGGCCACCTTACTGGACATTCTAGACATATCTGTACAGTTGTGGGGTATGATTCTGTATGCAGACTACTACCATTGCCAGGTTTCAAACCATGGCTGTGTGTGCTAAAATTATAACAGTTTGTGTCTCAGTTGCATTTGCTATTCAGGTTTTGTTGTCTGCCTTTTCCCTGTTTTCTGTCTATGTGTCTCTCAGTTGTACTAAATGGCCTCTGGGGATTACAGCAGTCATATACAGGCATTCCTACACATTCTATTCATGGTGCACAGTGTGGGTAACAGTGCTTAATACAACAGTACTATTATGTGATTGCAAATCTACATTACCATATGATACCAGAGTATACACATGCAGTCCAGCAGTTAGACCTTTATTGTCAGGCTATTATGCTTTTATTTACATACAGACTACATGAGACTCTTCCTGCCATATTCTCCAGTGTATGAAGTTGTTGTTGTTGTTTGTCTTTCGGCTTTTCCCAGTTAGGGGTCGCCATAGCGGAACTCCGGTCTGCTAATGATTAGCAGTAGGTTTTTACGATGCCGAGTTGCCAGCTCAACGCCCAACCTTCAAAGAAGGCACACCCATTTCATGCATGTCTTTCAGAACACCACCCGACTGCGGGGAGGACATGCAGACTCCACACAGAAGGCACTCCCTGCACACCAGCTGAGAATCAAACTGCAGAACCTCTTGCTGTGAGGCAACAACACTACCGCTGCACCACCGCGGCAGATCTCCAGTACTTGCCTTAAAAAATACAGGTTTTATACAGGCAATTATTGTACCATTACTTTTAGATTTATTTCCTATGACAGTACATGCAAGAGTATTACTGACTTGCCTCGCACTGAACCTCTCCAGGCGACTTCCATGGGCCTCCTGGTTCGTGACTCGCTGACTTGCAGCTGTGGAAGACATAAAATTGATATTTAGCCATACCTATCCATGATATACATGAGCTGGCAATTATTACACACATAGTGGAATGATACTTACACACAGCTGGGACATACACTGTTGTTCTAGCCTCTTGGATCCACTGCTCCAAGAGGTCCCCCTTATGCTGCTTCAGGTCAGCATAGTGATGCCTGACCTGCTCACCAGTTCGGGGTATGCCAGTGGCACTGCTGAGGTCACGGGCGAGACAGTCCCAGACTTCTGCCTTATATTAGGAACCCTGATACTGGCCCTGCAGTAGTCTCTGCTCATGGTCTTTGACAAGGAGTCCTGCCATGACTCTGGACTCCTGGATGCACCAACGCTGCACCCGAAAGGGCACTCCCTCTTCCCTTCCTAACATTGTCCCTGCAAGGGGCAGCTGCAACCAGTTTTGAGATGTATTCCCACCTGTTGGGTTTAAGTAGGACTGGTTTCCCACACTTTACTGTGATTGGATGGTTTTGAAAAGGCTGGGCTATGGGCAAACCTGCTTACCTAAGGTTGGCATTGTTTAAAGGGGTATTACACTGGGAACATTGAGTTATCTGGCCTACACATTGCTTACACCTCCTAAGCTGGCCTGTGCAATGCTTAGCGTTACTTACATTAGACTTTGCATTATATTTTCTTTTAGCATTGATTTATTATTCATTACATGTTATATATATGCCTGGCATCCATCATTCATGTGTACGTACACTGTATGGGGTCCTTATGTTTTATTGGGGACTCCAACACTCTATTACAATTACACCTCACATCTGGGCTTAGTGCTGAACTCCATTTCACATATTTATGTTATGTAGTGAGTTATAGAACATATGACTGTATACTGATTCCTTTCACAGGTTCAGTTTGATTTTACTATAGTGAGGACTTGTTTGGTGATACCTCATTCTTCTGTACTGCTGTGATGGCTTGGTGGTTAACTATAGTGTATAGGGTCCTGGGTTCAAGACTTGCAAGGCTGTTTATTTTGTTGCTGGGCAGAACAAGGGCCATTGGATACAGAGTAATTAAGGCACTTTTGAGCAGTTTTAAGCGGGTTTGCATGAGGGTAAGCAATGCTAACCTCCGGTTACTTATGCTTACAGGGAGTTAGCTTCAAAATTGCTTAACCTGTGTGTGCATTGCTTACCCCCATGCAAACGGGCTTAAACACACTTACTAGTGCTTAAATATGCATACTACTGCTTATTGGTGTTTACACTTGCTTACTAGTGCTTACTTCCACTTACAACTGCACTGATTTAGACAGTAATATCTCATGGTTCTTGGGAAGGTGGGGGATTTGGAAGCTGTATGGAGTTGTTATTCATTACACTTTGTACCTTCCATTTGTATCCATGATTCCTGTATACATATACTGTATGGGGCATATTGGGCAGCGCAGTGGTGCAGCGGTTAATGCTGTTGCCTCACAGCAAGAGGTTATCCGGTTCAATTCTCGTCTGGGGTGCCTTCTGTGCGGAGTTTGCATGTTCTCCCTGCGCTCGCGTGGGTTTCCTCTGGGTACTCCAGTTTCCTCCCACATTCTAAAGACATGCTTCTGGAGCATTTCTCCCTGGGCCTCTGCTGAAAACAAGATCTGTGGAACCTAGTCGGACTTTCCCAGTCAACAAATGTTAAATAAATAAATGTGTTTATCTGGAGACTTTGCAAAATTATGACACTGACACCTCACATGTGCATTTAATGCAGTACTCCAGTTCACAATTATATGTTTTTTTAGTAGGTTATCAGGCAAAAAAATGTTCATAAACTGATTTCACATGGAAAATGGAATGTGCTGCAGTGGGACTTGAACCAGGAATGCCTGCTTGTAAGGCAAATGCTCTGCCCACTACACTATTGCTATACTGCTTCATTTGCATATATCTTCCTTGTTATCCTCTTCAGCCATTTAAGCTGCATTAACCATAGTTAAGCAATGGGTACACCCGCGCACCTATGGTTAGCTTTAATCAGGTTCATTAAAAAAAAAGGGTTTGTTTATTTTATATGTATTTACTATTGCTGTTGTACACATGGGGGAATGTTGCTGGGGATATGCGGACCCCTATGAGCGGTCTCACTCATTCCTTTGGCCTTTCTGCTGTTCTTCATTGCATGGGTATGTATATTCTGAGAGCTCTGCTCTCAGACATGCCCCCTGCACTCGTACATACTCCATGTAAGATTAGGAGCTTAGGCAGCACGCCCTCATTAATATGCATGGCACAATGCTGTCCTGCTCCTAAACGGCCACTTTCATGCAGGGCTAAGCTAGTCCTGCATGGAAAAATAGTAAATCTGGGGGAATATCTTTTTTATGGTCCAGCCATAAAGTAATTTAATTTGAACTATTTTTCTGAAGTTACCTTCTTGTGTTTCAGTTTCCATTGTTAAAATATCTACAGCTAAACAGTTACAATAGTGCAGGCTCATTTCTGCTCTATTCCAACAGGACATGCTTTGGTTTCATTTTAGCTCAGTACTTTACAAAATATCTCTTCAGCACAAATATCTGTACAAACCATCTTATATGACATACTGTTCTAATACATTTGTAACACAAGCATATGAATCATGTTGATATTCACAAATGACATATAATTATTTACAAAATTCCAGATAGCTGGGCTGGCAGTATTTCCTTTTGTGACATATTCAATGAAAACTAATACTGAATTTAAATGCGATAGTAAAGAGATTAATATGCAAGAATGACTCTTACAAGCAGTTTTAAAGAAATAAGAGGAATACATCATAAAACAATTTTAGACAATATTAAAACAATAATAAATTAATGGAATAACCTACTATTTTCTATGGAAGATAGGTTGAGTTTTAGTCAAAATGGTTGTTTTACCCAAAATATCATAGATGATGTTGACAATTTCTGTATTTTTTTAAGAACACATTAAACAATTTAATGACATTTATTTGAAGTTCTTATGCATAACAACAAATGTTGATTAACTTTGGGACATCATGTGAGAAAACATCATGTAAGAGAATGGAAAGAAGGTGAAATAGAATTTCTTGACCAAAAACATATGCTGTATCTTCAGTTATTAAAGCAATAGCTTAATGCATAAATTCTGATTATTCAGCAAATTGAAAAAACTGCATTATGCTAAATAAAGAAAAATAAACTGACAGATTCTACTTACATAAACGATGTATTAAAAACATTATAAATGTTGCATATAAATACCCTGAGATAAAAGCATGGCTGTTGTTGTTTTTCTTTCGGCTTTTCCCGGTTAGGGGTCGCCACAGCGGAACTCTGGTCTGCTAATGATTGGCAGTAGATGTTTTCACGAATGCTGAGGTGCCAGCTCGAAGTTCAACCTTCAGTAAAGGCACGCCCATTTATGCATGTCTTTCGAATGCCCACCCAACTGCGGGGAGGACATGCAGACTCCACACAGAAGGCACTCCCCGCACTCCAGCTGAGAATCGAACGGGAGAACCTCTTGCTATGAGGCAACAACACTACCACTGCACCACCGCAGATTATTAAAAGTATGGTGTTCAACATTATTCCCTATTGCATTTATAGCAGAATGCATAGCTAGTCTCAATTTTCCCAAAAATGTTAAGCTTAAAAATGGGGATTTGACTAAAATGCTCTGGACTACTGCAATTGCTAATGAGGCATTCCAGGGAGTGGCCTGTTTTAACTAAGCATATGCTTTCCTCCAGAAATATCTGCAGTATGACATTTACTCAGCCAAGCCATTCACAGAACCACTTTGCTGTACAAGTCAGCTTAGCTGGCCATGTTAATGAGCATTGCCAAAAGTTCATGTTTATCCATAGCTTTCAAAGGGTAAGATCATGTTAGAGGTAAGTACCAAGTGTCAGGGCATTTAGCAAATAGGTACTGGGGGAGTGAGCATATGTGTGTGTATGGGGGGAGTGAGCATATGTGTGTGTGTGTGTGTGTGTGTGTGTGTGTGTGTGTGTGTGTGTGTGTATATGTGTATGTGTGGTGGAATGTGTAAGTGCATGCAAAAGAATGACTGTTTTCAGGTGTGTGTGTTTGTGTGTATGCGTGCAAGCATGTGTGTGTGTGTGTGTGTGTGTGTGTGTGTGTGTGTGTGGTGGGTGGGGAGGGGCTGTCATACCTGTAAACTTCCTTAAACTAACGAGCAAATCCTGCAACATTATGGAGGGCTCTAAACACGAGGGTTATTTCCCTCAACTCACTTAAAAAATTAATAGAACAGCAGTTATACAGAATAAAAAAATATATGGAGCAGGCAGAACACAAGACATCAGAGATATTAATAGAATGACAATTTTACTGCGCAAAGGACATATGGGTCAAGGGGAACACTAGACACCAAGGACATTCAGTAAATTACCCTGAGTATTTAAAGAGGGAGGGAGAGTTGTAAGCCGTGTGCCCTTTGCACAACAAGCACTTCTGGACCAAATTTAGTCCTCTGAGTTAACAGTAAACATCATGGATAGCTGTACCTTTAATCACTTAAAAAATTAAAAGAACATCAGAGAAAAAACAGCTTTGAACTCCATATCCTTGCAACATGAATCATGTTATAAACAGCACTTTAGCCCCTGTGCTACACAGATGATCTTATTTCTTAAATACTTTCTAAATAATAAGTATTAAACTCTTAACGTCTGGTATGATGGATTGAGTTTAATAGTCTGTGAGTTACGAGGGATAGGTCAGATATAAGGCAAAATCATGGACACATGGGCATTCTGTAAAATCAGGGACAGTTGAGGGAGATGGTGTGTGTGTGTGGTGTGGGGGGCTGCCATGCCTCTCGTTGGGTGTGCTCAAGACTTCAGGACAGCGCCTGGAGGAACACTAAATGACACCATAGTACACCATAGTAATTCTAAAAATATTATTCCAAGTCACTTAAAAAGCTCATAGAGCAGCAGGTCTAACTTCACGATGCAGTTTGAGGACAATAAGAAGAATGAAACTCAAATGTCTGGCATATTTGACTGACTGTAATCCTCCATGATTTATGAGGACCAGGGGAAATAGGATACATGTGTGTATGTGTATGTGTGCCTGTGTATACATGTTTGAATGTGTGTGTGTGTGTGTGTGTGTGTGTGTGTGTGTGTGTGTGTGTGTGTGTGTGTGTGTGTGTGTGTGTGTGTGTTGCAAATGTGATGCATGGCTGCCAAATGTGTTCACAGCAGGAAAGTGCTGATTAGTACTCATGGCAATTAGTGGCAATTCAGAGCAATGTAAATTAGTTAATAATGAGGTCTTTCCTCATTGCAGCTAACATTTTTCTTAGTTGCATTTTCCATGATCATAGAAACAGTTCCCTCGGCTGCAAGTCTTACCATCCATTTTAGAGTTCTTTGTGAATTCCAGTGATAGACTATTTAATGTATAAATATGGTATGAATATGGCAGACTGGCTTATACTATAAATCAATAGACAATTTTAATTATTAAAATTGATTTAATGTCAAATATAATTAAATAAATATTATCTATCAACTCTTGAACTTCTACAGAGTCTTGAGCTAAATGGTGAGATAGGTAGGGTGATCATATTTATCCAAAATTTATAAAATAATTAAAACCTGTACATTTTGTATCAAAGGTAACTATATGGATTGTACTTGCCAAATTAGCTGCTCAATTTATCTACAATAGATAAAAAAATATTTTAATATCCCCAAAAGATGCATTGCCTTTATTTTGGAGATTATCCTCTTGGAGAATTCTATGTAAATATTTATGTATCTGTATTGATATTGAATTGAAATTCTGTACAGTAAAGAATTTTTTGGTTGTTGGAGTTGTAAATCTTTAACTAAAGCAGAGTGGAAGCATATGGGTTATGTCTTGTAACATTCTACAACTTTTTGGGAACAAAGGCATTGTTATCTAATACATTTATATTGGCTAAACTTTTGTCATTGTCTAATGCTCCATTTCCTGGCTATATAACGACAGCCAGAAAATGACTACAAAGAGCTGGAAAAATTAGGCTACATCTTCATTTACAGAATTTATAAATACTGTTCCTGTTATGTGCCAAGAATAAATATCTACTATTACGATTAAAACAAAATAACTGCAGAATATAATTACTAGATAAAATGTAACATGTTAATAGGTAAATATTAATTCATGTTGTATGATCAGTTTACAGTGTTTGGCTGTTTAATACATTTTAGTAATGTATACAGTAAGATTTGATATAGGAACTTGCATAAACGGTTATTTGCTTTATTATGTTAGTATACTTGTTTCTGTATATAAAATTTTGATAACATATTACATACATATAAAGGGAAAGAAAAAGAGATTAAGCAGTGTGTGAGGATTTATTAGTAATAAACTAGTTAAAGGAGATAAAGCACTAGTCATTAAAAGCTGGGAGAGTGACAGAAATAAAGGTTATTGGGTTTGAGCTTGAAGTGATTAATAAGTCTAAGAGAAAGTGTTTGTAGATTTAAAGTCTGTCGTAACCATTTGGATAAGATTGTTTTCAAAAGGTAACTAATAATTTCAGATTTTATAGTACCATGAAGATTTATGTTGAAGTTTCCTAATATGCAAATGTTTTATCATGTTTTGGATTCCTTTAGAAGGTTAATAATTAAGTCCTTAAATTTAGTTGGGTTGAGAAGTGCAGGGAGAAAGTCAAAAGCCAGGAGTAGTTTTGAAAAGTTATGTTTAGGGATACTGATAATTAGCCATGTGGGGATTTATTACTTTATGCTGAAGTCTCCTAATATGAGAATGCTTTTATGGTTTTTGATTCCTTTAGAAGGGTATTAACTAGGTTATTGAATTTAGCTGGGGAGGAATTTGGAGGGATATAGGCTAAAACTAGAGGTTTATATGTGTGTGTGTGTGTGTGTGTGTGTGTGTGTGTATGTGTGTGTGTGTGTGTGTGTGTGTGTGTAGTGAGAATTATTCAAAGTATGTGATGTAGTGTTGCAGAATGGAGCATATTGTGCAATATTTGAACTTGGGGGAGTGGAGTAGATGATGTAGGCAGTGGCAAAATGATTTCAAAGGGAAGGGGTTTCATGTTTGTCAGAAGGATATGATCTGTTATATTTGTAGTGAGGAATAGGTTTTTGGTTCGTATGATGAATAAAAGATGAAAACAGAGTTAAGAGCAGTACTTGATATGTCACATTCTTACAAGAATAGAAGCAATGTTACAAAGTCAGTAATGTTTATGTATATTTTAGGTACTACTTTTAATAGTGTTGAAAGCTGTGGAACGTCATTTTAATTGTATGGTCATGTTTGGGACACTTTATGAGGGACAGATGATGGGGAGTATATACATGAGTATAAATATGGAGAGGAATGGGTTAGTTGGGGAGCTGGGGGTGAGAGAAGACAAAAATAGCCACAAATCCTGCTGGTGCCAATCATATGTAGTGCACCAGTCTGCAGTCAGTGTGGACATGAAAAACAAGGTAAAATGATGCTGTAAAGAATTCTAAGTAAGTAAAATATCCAAATTGTAACACAGAAATGTGAATTGCAGACAGGAGTTAATATATTATAATGTAGCCTAAAAACAGTGTGCAAGTAAGAGTACAACTTACATGGGAAGTAATGATCTGTAAACAGGCTCATGAGCCATGGCGACTCCATAATGCTAAGAAATACATTTTTAAGGCTTTTTTTACACTGTATACTTCATTGTTTGAAAAGAAAATACAGCTAATAAATGTAGTGTCCATAGAACAGCATGTAGTATGGTCCAAGCCAAGTAATAAAAAATGTTGAAGTTGCTAGCAGCATTGTTATGACCATGTTTGTTGGAGGGGTAGTGGCGCATAGGCTGTATTGCAGACATGATTGGACTGATTTCCCCCAACAGTAAGCGTTATAACTATTGCAGCTGCTAACTGGAATATTATGACAACAATTGTAGAAAGGACAATGACGAGTAAGTTGGACTATGGACATGACTGATCTGAATTTCTCCCACACCAAGTGTTTATAACTATTAAAGCTGCAGATGAGCTTGATATGAACACATTTTTTAGGAGGGGCATTAACATCCAGGTTGCACTATAGAAGAGGCTGAGCTGAGGTTCTCCCACAATAAGCGTTATAACTATTGAAGTTGCTGGCTGGATTGTTATGACCACGTTTGTAGGAAGGGCAGTGGAATTCTGCATTTGTGTATAGACAAGGCTGTTCCAGAGAGAATCAAAGTCAAGAAAAAACAAGCCACACTGATGGACATCCAGCATCAACAAACTTTACAACAAATGCAAAAAGTTGCTGGCTAGGAAAACTAAGGTGAGACCTCAACAATGGAAAAGCACTCTCCTTAGCCTAAACGGGCTAATAAGACAACAGGTCAGATCCTCTAACGGTAATTTTGAGCAAAACCTAGCAATCACATCCAAGGATAACCATAAGGCCATTTATAGCTACATATGTAGCCTAAAAAGTAGGACCCAGGCATGTGCTGAACAAGTGTCTAACAGTATCACAGACACTGATCCCGCAAAGCTAGCAAACCTGCTAGGGGACACATTTGGTGAAAATTTCACTCCCCTATCCCCTCCAAATTTATTACAAACCTTGCCCTCAACATCCCCCCTACATATCTGAAGAGCAGGTCATTAAAGTCTGTCTAAGGCAAAAAACACAGCTTCTATGGGACCAAAAGGCATCCCAGGCTGTCTTCTAAATAAACTAAAACATGAACTAGCATCACAATTTCATCATTAAGTACTCTATTCAATCACAGACTATCCACAGGCTTTGTTCCTGTGGAATGGAGAACAGCAACAGTTATTCCCCTCCACAAAGGTGGCTTAGCAACAGACCCGGGGAATTATAAACCCATGAGTATGACCATCCTCATCTATAAGGCCATGGAACGTATCATCATGGACTTCATAAATAAAGATTTAGGTGACCATCAAACCCTGAATCCAACTTGATTTGGCTTTGTCAAGGGCAGATCCTGCCTGTCAAACCTGGTGGATTTCTTCAAAAATGTGACCAGGGCCACTGATGAGGCAAATCTGTGCATGCAGCATACCTCAACTTGACCTTTGACACAATCCCACACCTAGGCATTACCAATAAATGTAATAAACTGAATGTAAACCCCTTTGTTGTAAGATGGGTTGCCAACTGCCTCACAAACCAGTCACACACACTATCAAAGTGGGTGACTCCACGTCAACCAGCAAATCTGTCACCAGCGGGGTGACACAATGGTCCATCAGTGCTGGGACCCCTACTCTTTAGTATATATTTCTCAGAACTTCAGGTCAAAACTAAGGGGCTGTGGCTGACCAAGTCTGTGGATGACTGCAAACTGGGTGCAATTATTTAATCCCCAAATGATGTCAGTATACTTCAGGAGGGTCTTACACGACCGACAACTGGTGTCTTAGTCACAGTCCCAAACTGGATGCAAAGATATGCATCATCATTCCCTTTGGTAAAAACAATGTCCCTTCACACTATCAAATTAACAGGAATACCCTATGTATCTATGAAGTGATAAGGGATCTGGGATCACAAGCAGACTGCGACCTTAACTTTGACTACCATGTGTCTACTGTAGAAAGGAAGGCCTTCTAAATAACAAGCTTGATTAGCAAATGCATCATCTCTAGAGCAAAGTAGATTTTAACCCCTCTATACTTGTCACTAATCAGGCCCATAATTGAGTATAACACCCCTTTTGGCATGTACCATACAAAGCACCTGCACAACTGGAGAGACCTCAGAGGTTTCCAACAAAGAAGATCAAGGGCCTCCAGCTTGTGCCTTACACAGATTGACTAACATCCTTGTCACTATATTTTGTATCATATAGACTTCTTAGGGGAGACTTATGCCTGGCTTACAGAGCAATCTCCAACTCAAACCTAATGAATCTGCTAAATATTTGTAAATCAAATGGGACTAGAGCTACCCTTTCCAGGGACCTAAATATGGCCTGTGACTGGACTAGGACATGCTGAAGGGGCAGATTTGTCTCCCAGTAACTGTCACGTCTAAGGAATAGACTGCCAAATCATGTGAAGCAGAGCACCTCTATAACACTGTTCAAAAGGAACCTGGACGAGTGGATGTAGGACCACAATTTTTAATGGGGACAACACCCACAACCCTTCTGGACATAGGCAGTCATTACTAAATACAATCTTGGATATTGACTAGAGTATCTATAGTATTACATTGGGATGAAATGGCTAGGCTTGAAATGACCTTCGGGTCGATAGCTTAGTAACCTTCTATGATCCTATGATCTTTACTATAAATGTGTCTGGCCTGAAGTTTTCCCATAGCAAGTGTTTATAATATCTGAAGGTGCTGGCAGGATTGTTATGAATGCAGGCATAGTCTAAATGTTACCACCATCACTACAGCACATCCAAATGTAAAATTTAGAAGCAGGTGGAATGTGTGGCATGCACCTAGCTCATCCTGGGGTTTGGGAACTGGCCTGCTGCACCACTTGGGTGAAAGCTAATGAGAGATCTTGGTGGTGTAGGCAAAGATTGGAGTCCAGACCAAAAAAGATTTGTTACTGCAGCATTACCACATAGGATATGAGGCAGTCAGGTGGGGAAGCAACTGCTCCACTACCTATGAGACGACTCTCACCTCAGGCAGGGGATTGGGCCCAACCTTAAATCTCTCACAGAGAAGTTGGTGTGTGGAAAATATGCAATTTAACAAATCCAGAACAAGAAGAGGATGTGCGGGTTGTTATTTTGGAAAACCTAAATTCTGGATTTGAATACAGTAATCACGGCTAAGGCACACAAATGCTTGAGTATATAGTAAAGGGTGGAATCCAGCAAGAAAAAAGTGATAATGCTCCATATTCCAAAACTGGTAAGGCTATAGATGGAATAATTTGTGCTGCTCTGGAGGTTGTATAGAGAAAGAGAAGTTGCAGTCATTGAAAGGTACAGAGCAGAATACCTAAGAATGGTGGTAGAAAGAGAGACCATGATATGTGAACACAGGGAAAGGGAGTTCAACTTGTTTTCTACTAACAGAAAAGAGAGATGAGGCACTTGATAAGAATATGTAAAGCCGAGTCAATGTGATTGAGTTATACCTTTTCTTATGTATATATTGTACAAAGCTATCAAAACTCTGAATCTCTTATACTGTACTTAATTCCATGTAACTCCATAATTTTTCAGACATAATTATTGCTACCTTTGGAATTGTAACAGCAGAATTATTTCTATCATGTTTCATTGTTCATGCTTTCTCCACATTATGTGCATTGATTTTTCATGCTTTGTACACATTATTTGTTTACCTACTTTTATTCTGCATGTATGTATGTATACATGTATGTATTTATGTACCATCTTGGCTGTCCTGAAAATGGCCCACTGAGATGAGTGGTTTACTTCAGCTACAGGTTTAAATAAATCAATAAATAGAAATACTGGTAAGTAAGGAGATTAGTGATTTGTTCAACTAGATAATTCCACTAGGCACAGGTCTCATTTAAGAAAAAAAAACTTGGGAACACTGTCTGGTTAAGTTACTTGTTTACAGTTAAGTTAAAGATCAGACAAATGGAGACTGAGCAGATAAGGAATCATCACCAAGACTACAGGATGAATCTTATTAGTAGCTCGTATCCTTAATCCTCTGTATTAAACTGTTAGACTTAATCACTGGATCAGAGTTTAATCTTGATAAAGTAAGTCTTTTTTTCTCAAACAGGGTGGTTTCAGTTAACAAAATGGGTGGTATAAATAATACAGCTGAGGCCTTTAGAGCAGTGAGAAACTCCTGAAGGGATGGGATGGAAGGTTAGGAAGGATGACTGCCTTAGGCTAGAGGCAGCACTCTTGACAGAATAGACAGACATAGTGTCTCCTCCTAATGGCTGTTTTATGTACAGTAATAATGAATGTAGCAATCTCTGGATCTGATATCTCCAGAAAGAAAACTCTACATGTGTTCCTGTTTTGTGTATGACTGTCCTAGAGAGGCAGCTTTCCAAAATTATCTTAAAGAAAATGGCAGCTGCAAATAGGTAAGCAGTTGTAATATCTACCTTAACTACAACCCCAAGACTTTTGCCACTATATAATTCCACTGTCCATGTCTGTGTGATCTTAATGTAGTTAGACTTTTTCAAAAATCCAAAAGCTGTTGTGAACATGTCTTGCTAATTTCTGGACTCTGTTGAAGCCCACATGACTGTAGCTGACCTACAGATAAAGAGTGCATCCATCCATCCACAATCCCTTTTTGCCATCTTTGCACATGGGGTTGGGGTGTCACTTCAAAAGTGACAGTCATCTTGAGCCGAATGTGTCTAGCCCTGCCATGGTTGTTCTTCCACACCACACACTCACATGTGCACTCACACTTATGGCCAATTTAGAGTGTCCAATCCACCAACACATGAAGAGGACTACAACTTCATACATAATATCTATGCCTGTAACATTCTTACATTTCCTTCAGATATTAAGATTAAGTATTCCTCCATATGTGTGAATAAAGGGTTGGATGAAACGACATTTTTGTCAGCAAATGCTTTCACTATAGCCAAGATACAGTTCTGCCACTGCAAATTACTGGCAGAAATCTATTTGTGTTTAATATTTATAATGGAGATGACACAATGCGAAAGGTTTACTGCGTCCCAGTTATTTGTGTATGTTTCATCGCTAATACATAATTTATTCATAAGTTATTTATTTTTATTTTATTTATTTGCTTTTCTTTACCAGAAAAGTCCATCTGAGAACTGAAATGCCCATTTTCAGCATAGGCCCGAAGAGAAAACCAGCAAAACAAGGATAGAAATACATTTTTGACAATTCAAAAGAAAACTGGTTAACAGACATTATTTACAAAGTATTTCAAAGCAAACAGTAAACAAAAATTATTTACAAAACATACTAGATTAAGAAATACATGATTTCAAGATATTTTGAGTAGAATCTAAATACTGTATTAATAACAGCATCTTGGCCTTAACACCTGAAACAAGTTTGAGTATTGAATAGCACTACCATATCCCAGCACTATATAACATCTTGACCTTAACACCAGAAATGACCCTAGGAGGCCCCTGCTAAAACCCAGTCCTTAATCATAAACATCCCACCCTATTACAAGATGGTACAACTGGATATGCAATTTCCAAATGTGTCTGTGGCCAACTTAGTAGATTTCAGCATCCTAAGGCAATGTAACAACTAAAAGAAAAACCTAGCCAAGCTAGAGTTTCCACTTTGTGGTACCTTAAAACTTCTGTAATAGAGGCCCGTGGGATATATGGACTGTCTGGCTATACTTTAGAAGGATCTTAGGGTTTTATTTGGTACATGCTATTGGATGAGATTTGACAGCAAGGGTGTTTAAATGGTATAATTTTCAAAGTATCCAGTAGATGAAGGTTTAGGTTTTGAAGGCCAAATTTTGAAGACTGACTTCTTAAGAGATGTGTTGCTGCAGTATTGCCACATAGGTTAGGGGGCCATCAGGTAGAGAAACTTGCACGCACCACCCCAAAACTGGCACTGAAGAGTGGCTTTGCCCTTCTACCCCTTTAATTGATAATTAATTTTGTCTTCCTTCCTTTTACCTTAACTCCTTTTCCTGACTGTAGTTTCTAAGATATATTCTCTGCC
Organism: Protopterus annectens; assembly: GCF_019279795.1. NCBI lineage: Eukaryota > Metazoa > Chordata > Ceratodontiformes > Protopteridae > Protopterus > Protopterus annectens. The sequence continues at coordinate 1,111,690,509 of NC_056747.1, read as the reverse complement.
TTTCCCCTGGGCAGTGTAGTGGTGCAGTGGTTAGCATTGTCACCTCACAGAAAAGACATGCATCTGTAACATTTCTCTGCAGACCTCCACTGAAAATGCACTGTGTCCCATTCGGACTTTCAAGGTAAACAAATGATAAAAAAATTTTCATCCCCCTCTATCTCTCATCTCCATCTTATTTTCTTGATAAAAAAGATGCCACTGTTCTCATTGTTCCTATGTATGCCATGTTAATATTACCCACTGTAAATGGCCATATTATTTTATTTCTTTGCATTTATCTCTTACAGCAGTGTGGTATTTCCATCATGTGCATTAACTGCATAATGTGCATTCCTGGTGGGCCCTACCAACAGCTTGTGTCCCTTTCCAAACTTGGGCCACTTGCAGACAGATGCCCTGTCTCAATGTCATCAGACCAACACTAGTATTACTGATTCTGCATTTCAAGTAATATTCTTTTCAGTCTGTAGAACTAATTTTGATTAACCAAATGTTGTGGAATATTCATTTTATTTCCCTACATTTTATCCTTGTCAAACTCAGAACGTATTGGCTTAAAGTTTTTTTAATAATCATTACCACTAAATCATCATAGGACTACTAATTCCAACTTGACCAGCAGCAGAATCTGCACTGTATGCTGAAGACATTTCAGGACCTTCTTGCAATGTTTATTTCTGTAGCACCTTGAAACTATCTGAATCACCTAGTATATGTAGATGCTTTTGCTTCTGTATATTCTGTTGTTTTGCCTTGAATCCAGTATGACCTATGAAAGTATACTGCACTGAGTATTGTATCGTCATATTCTCATTAATTTCCTTATCTGGCATTTTGTACTGCACTTTTCCCCTCTTTTTAGCAAATATATTTTTGCTGTTCTGTCAAAGTAAGATTTCTGATTTTGCATTTACTGCAGTACTTGCATTGCTGATTGTCTACTGGCTAGAACAAACTGTGAGAGTGAAGCTGATAATTCTGATTTTACATACTTGCTATCAGAAGTCTGGCCACTCACAAACCTATGTACTGTAATGCAGTATTGTAATATTCTAAGATGGGTAATTAACAGTCGATGGAACTGGAACGCTAACTTTTCTTCATCAGATTTTACTCCATTTATATTGTATGCTCATCCTGTCCTTTGGTTTAAGGGTACCTGGGAGCAGAGGCTATGTGCTTAAACTCCCATTGTATTTTGAACATGCAGAATTCTTAAATAATACACTGTGACCCACTGTCAGCGATTTCATGTCTCACAAAAGATTCGAGGACAATGATTACACTCTGACTTGTATCTTTCAGTCCCACAATTTCAGGAAATGAAATAAAAGGATTATGCAGAAAATGCAAGCTTTTGCTCTGAAACAAGTGTACACTTGGGTATACATTTAGGTGTGGAAATTAATGTAAAGGATTAAGGATATAGGTTGTTATCCATCAGTTTCCTGTACTACAGAGTGTGCTTCCCTTAGCCTCCATTTGCCTACCGTGCAACTCTGAGCAAGGCAATGTTCTCAGACTGAGTCTGAAAAATGGTCATGTAGATGAGTGCTGTACCTCATTTAACAAATAAAATATAAATCTGTACTTTAATTTTCATCCAGGGTAAGGGAAGAACTTTGTGAGGAATAACTTCTCTTTCATATTGATTCCTGAGTATGTTATAAACTTTACAGTTTTGGATCACTGACTCTGTTTCCTCTGTCATACCATATCAATGCAAAGTATAGTACAGCTGTGTAAGTAAACTTACCATAACAGTAGATGTTCAGATTATCACTGCTGCAGTAGCCTAAGCTATATGGGCTATATCCTGCTTAGGATATAACAGCCGGCCAGCTTCCAAAGTCAAACACCATTAGTTTTAACTGAGCTGACTAAAAAGACAGGATTGGGTATCAAGCCCTTCACAGCATTCATGCCTAAAAAGACAAGGAGGCTGAGGCCTGAGAGGACATCACAAAGAACAACAAAACATAAATGTCCACACCCTGGTATAAAAAACACATTAAAAATATGGTGGATGGTGGAAGAGGGAGGCCACTACAGCAGTGATCATTTGAACATCTACTGTTATGGTCAGTTAACTTGTACAACTTTATTATGCTCTTCATACTGATCACTGTGTCAGTAACCTAAGCTATATGAGTAGATTACCAAAGCTTGGAAAACTGGGAGGTGAAAGGAGAAGGGTCCACGAGCCCCTGAAGAATGGACCTAGCAAAGCCTGACCTAGACTTGAAGATGGCATCTAGCTTGAAATGATTTGTAAAAGTATGTACAGAGGACCAAGTTGCATTTTTTAGAATACATCTAGAATATAGTCCTTTCCAAAAAAGCCATAGATGAAGCCAAGGCTCTGGGAGAATGTGCCTTGACCCTACCTGGAATAGTTTTATTATGGTGGGAATAACAAAAGATATTAGTCCAAGACAACCATTTTGAGGTAGTCTGCTTTGACACAGGTTGTCCCTTCTTCTTACCTTCAAAATAAATAACTAATCAGAAGTTCTGAAAGACTTTGTTCTGTTAGGATAGTACCTGAGTTGCCTGTATACATCCAAGGAGTGAAGTATCCTTTCTCCCTCGTTTTGGTTTTCAAAGAAGAACACGGGGAGATGAATAGTTTGGCTTAAAGTAAACTCGGATTACACTTAAGGAATAAAAGGAAAATTAGTTCTCAGATAAATCCTGTCTGCGTGGAAAATGAGATAAGGATGACCTACCATAAAAGCTTGCAACTCAGATATTCCTCTAGCAAAGTTCAGAGCAACCAGTAAACCTGTTTCCCTGTTATGAACCTAAAATCAGCAAGATGAGTTGGTACAAATGGCACAAGAGTTAGCTTCTCTAACATAAAATTAAAATCCCAAGGAGGATCTACTGGTTTCCCTAGATGTCCCTTATATAAAACTCCTTTTGAGATGTGTACTAATGAGGGGGTGGAGGGGGTGGTCCTCCCTGGATGAAAACGATACGGGGTTGTAAAATTTAAAAAAGGAATTAAAAAAAGAAATGTTTAACCAGATACTTTCCCTCTTTAAGGGAACCTGCAACACCTGTCTTAAACAGGCATCTGAGACATCCTGCAAGCCTCCTACCCTGCCTGTGTCTTCTTGCTTGGATACTGTACTGTCCCTAAAAGACCTATGATTGGCTCTGCGGGTATAGGGAGAGGTGCTGCTGTGTTATACAGAAACAGACTGAGCAGCAGAAGTAAATAACACTCTGAAGTAAGGAGGACTCTGAAAGGGCCATTTGGGAAAATGTTTCAATTTAATGCCATTTGGTGCTTGTGCATACATGAACAGACTACTGAAGGGGTCACTGGGGGAAATGATTCATTTTGGTGCTTATGTATACATGGACAGACTGCTGACTGGGTCACTGGGGGAAATGTTTAATTTTGGTGCTTGTGCATACATGGACAAACTGCTGAAGGGATCATTGGGGAAAGAATTCATTTTGGTGCTTGTGCACTGAAGGGATCTTTGGGGGAAATAATTAACTTTAGTGCTTGAGTATACATGGGCAAACTGCTGAAGGAGTCATTGTGGAAATGTTTCATTTTGATGCTTGTGTCTATATGGACAAACTGGTGAAGGAGTCATCAGGGATATGTTTCATTTTGATGCTTGTGTCTATATGGACAAATTGCTGAAGGAGTCATTGTGGAAATATTTCATTTTGATGCTTGTGTGTATATGGACAAACTGGTGAAGGAGTCATTGGAGATATGTTTAATTTTGGTGTTAGTGCCTACATGGACAAACTGCTGAAGGGATCTTTGGGAGGAATGTTTCATTTTAGTGCTTGTGCCTACATGGACAAACTGCTGAAGGGATCTTTGGGGGCAATGTTTCATTCTGGTGAGTTTGGATACATGGACAAAGTGCTGAAGTGGTCTTTGTGGGAGAAGTGTTTCATTCTGGTGTACAGATGGACAGACTGCTGAAGGGATCTTTGGGGAGGGGGTGTTTCATTTTGGTGCGTATACAAACATGGACAAAGTGGTGAAGGGGCCATTAGGGGAAATGCTTCATTTTGGTGTCATTTGAGGGCTTGTGCATATGTGGACATACTGCTTAAGGTGCTGTTGGGGGAAATGTTTCATTCTGGTGCTTGTACATACATGGAAAAACTGTTGAAGGGGTCACTGGGGGAAAAGTTTCACTTTGGTGCTTGTACATACATGGACAAACCATTGAAGGGGTCACTGGGGGAAAAGTTTCACTTTGGTGTTTGTACATACATGGACAAACTGTTGAAGGGGTCACTGGGGGGGAAGTTTCACTTTGGTGCTTGTGCATACATGGACAAACTGTTGAAGGGGGTCACTGGAGGAAAAGTTTCACTTTGGTGCTTGTACATACATGGACAAACTGTTGAAGGGGTCACTGGGGGGAAAGTTTCACTTTGGTGCTTGTGCATACATGGACAAACTGTTGAAGAGGTCACTGGGGGAAAAGTTTCACTTTGGTGCTTGTGCATACATGGACAAACTGTTGAAGAGGTCACTGGGGGAAAAGTTTCACTTTGGTGCTTATGCATACATGGACAAACTGTTGAAGGAGTAACTGGGGGGAAAGTTTCACTTTGGTGCTTGTGCATACATGGACAAACTGTTGAAGGGGTCACTGGGGGGAAAGTTTCACTTTGGTGCTTGTACATACATGGACAAACTGTTGAAGGGGTCACTGGGGGAAATGTTTCATTTTTATGTCAGTGAAATACTTGTGCATACATGGACAAACCGTTGAAGGGGTCACTGGGGGAAAAGTTTCACTTTGGTGCTTGTGCATACATGGAAAAACTGTTGAAGGGGTCACTGGGGGGAAAGTTTCACTTTGGTGCTTGTGCATACATGGACAAACTGTTGAAGGGGTCACTGGGGGAAAGGTTCACTTTGGTGCTTGTACATACATGGACAAACTATTGAAGGAGTCACTGAGGGGGAAAGTTTCACTTTGGTGCTTGTGCATACATGGACAAACTGTTGAAGGGGTCACTGTGGGGAAAGTTTCACTTTGGTGCTTGTACATACATGGACAAACTGTTGAAGGTGTCACTGGGGGAAATGTTTCATTTTGATGTCAGCGAAATACTTGTGCATACATGGACAAACCGTTGAAGGGGTCACTGGGGGAAAAGTTTCACTTTGGTGCTTATGCATACATGGACAAACTGTTGAAGGGGTCACTGGGGGAAAGTTTCACTTTGGTGCTTGTGCATACATGGACAAACTGTTGAAGGGGTCACTAGGGGAAAAGTTTCACTTTGGTGCTTGTACATACACGGACAAACTGTTGAAGGGGTCACTGGGGGAAATGTTTAATTTTGATGTCAGCGAAATACTTGTGCATACATGGACAAACCATTGAAGGGGTCACTGGGGGAAATGTTTCATTGTGGTGCTTGTGCATACATGGACAAATTGTTGAAGGGATCATTGGGGGAAATGCTTCATTTTGATGTCAGCAAAATATTTGTGCATACATGGACAAACTACTGAAAGGACTTCCAAGACATTTAGAGAAAGAAAATAAACAATGCAGGTACACTGTTGGATAAGCAGCAATGCAGCAAAGCCAAGCATAAGTTTAATGTATATTCTTCTTAATTTTTTAAAACAAGGATATAGTAAATCCTTCCACTATGACTCACCAAAGATTAAACCCCTGATAATAAGGTTCACTGTAATTTATGAGGTTTATTTTTGCACTCTAGGCAGGCTCCAGTCACCCCCTAAATCCCCAATATGGGGACGAGCTATTAGTATCTTCTTGGTCACTGAAAAAAAAATAACAAATATCTCTGTCACTCATGAAAACATGTGTCGGGGTGCATACCTTTCAACTTCTTAGTGCAAGAAATCTGGACAAAGCCTAAAATAATGGGGTCAAGGGCATAAAAATAGATGCATGTTTTAAATATTGCTCTTATAAAATTTAAACATAGAAAGTTGCTAGAATAACAGGATTTGTATTAGTATGCATTTTCTGAAGGAAATTGTCAGAAAGACAAATGTTCATCATTATTTAATTAATTCAATCCTCACTGATATGCCAGAAAATAACAAATGTTATTAGATAAAAATCTGCACATTCTGTAAACATCTGAACATGGTCAAGGGCCAAGGCTGAGTATTCTGCAAAGTTTCATAATACTCTGAAAGTCTGTTTCAAAATTAAAATAAATTAAATGTATTCTTGAATCAAATATGAGAGAAGATAGATTGACAAATCTGGCTATACTATCTATTGAGCATGAATATCCAAAGAAGGTGCATTTTGACAAAGTCATTGATAAATCTGTAGAACTTAATGATCAAAAACAGAAATTGTGATACTTTATACTGCCACAAACCAATTTGTAGGAGTAAGTTTTGCCTTTTTTAAAAATATGATAATGTATTTTTTTTTATATTTAACTGTAATAGTTTCATTTATTTTACTGGTGTAGCTATATATACAAATAATAAAATGAAGCTTTCACTCTTTTGATTTCTTGTCCATTATTTTGTTTTATTTCATGATTATTACTGAAAACAATTGTCAAAGAGGAGGGGGGGTATTAGAAAAAAAATATCTCTGATGGGGCGTGTTAAAAATGTTCAGTTCCAGGTGTCAAATATGCTAGGTACACCACTGACCCTTTCAAAAGCATTTTGATATTTCATTGCCTTGCATCCATGGGCAGAGATGTTAAAATGGCTGATAAATGAACTTTGACAGAGAAGCACATCAGACCATAGGAAAGTAATCACACAAATATTGTAAAACCAGAGAAACATTAGCACAAAATGGGTGCTGATTATCTTGTTGGCAACAACTAAAAAAAATTTCTGTGTCTTCTTGCTTGGGTACTGTACTGTCCCTAAAAGACCTGTGATTGGCTCTGCAGGTATAAGGAGAGATGCTGCTGTGTTATACAGAAAGAGACTGAGCAGCAGACGTAAATAACACTCTGAAGTAAGGAGGACTCTGAAAGGGCCATTTGGGAAAATGTTTCAATTTAATGCCATTTGGTGCTTGTGCATACATGAACAGACTACTGAAGGGGTCACTGGGGGAAATGATTCATTTTGGTGCTTATGTATACATGGACAGACTGCTGACTGGGTCACTGGGGGAAATGTTTAATTTTGGTGCTTGTGCATACATGGACAAACTGCTGAAGGGATCATTGGGGAAATAATTCATTTTGGTGCTTGTGCACTGAAGGGATCTTTGGGGGAAATAATTAACTTTAGTGCTTGAGTATACATGGGCAAACTGCTGAAGGAGTCATTGTGGAAATGTTTCATTTTGATGCTTGTGTCTATATGGACAAACTGGTGAAGGAGTCATCGGGGGCATGTTTCATTTTGATGCTTGTGTCTATATGGACAAACTGCTGAAGGAGTCATTGTGGAAATGTTTCATTTTGATGCTTGTGTGTATATGGACAAACTGGTGAAGGAGTCATTGGGGATATGTTTAATTTTGGTGTTTGTGCCTCATGGACAAACTGCTGAAGGGATCTTTGGGTTGAATGTTTCATTTTAGTACTTGTGCCTACATGGACAAACTGCTGAAGGGATCTTTGGGGGCAATGTTTCATTCTGGTGAGTTTGGATACATGGACAAAGTGCTGAAGTGGTCTTTGTGGGAGAAGTGTTTCATTCTGGTGTACAGATGGATAAACTGCTGAAGGGATCTTTGGGGAGGGGGTGTTTCATTTTGGTGCTTATGTAAACATGGACAAAGGGGCCATTAGGGGAAATGCTTTATTTTGGTGTCATTTGAGGGCTTGTGCATATGTGGACATACTGCTTAAGGTGCTGTTGGGGGAAATGTTTCATTCTGGTGCTTGTGCATACATGGACAAACTGTTGAAGGGGTCACTGGGGGAAAAGTTTCACTTTGGTGCTTGTACATATATGGACAAACTGTTGAAGGGGTCACTGCGGGAAAAGTTTCACTTTGGTGCTTGTACATACATGGACAAACTGTTGAAGAGGTCATTGGGGGGAAAGTTTCACTTGGTGCTTGTGCATACATGGACAAACTGTTGAAGGGGTCACGGGGGGAAAAGTTTCACTTTGGTGCTTGTACATACATGGACAAACTGTTGAAGGGGTCACTGGGGAGAAAGTTTCATTTTGGTGCTTGTGCATACATGGACAAACTGTTGAAGGGATCATTGGGGGAAATGTTTCATTCTGGTGCTTGTACATACATGGACAAACTGTTGAAGGGGTCACAGGGGAAAAGTTTCACTGTGGTGCTTGTACATACATGGACAAACTGTTGAAGGGGTAACTGGGGGCAAAGTTTCACTTTCGTGCTTGTGCATACATGGACAAACTGTTGAAGGGGTACTGGGGGGAAACGTTTCATTGTGGTGCTTGTGCATACATGGACAAACTGTTGAAGGGGTCACTGGGGGAAATGTTTCATTGTGTTGCTTGTGCATACATGGACAAACTGTTGAAGGGATCATTGGGGGAAATGCTTCATTTTGATGTCAGTGAAATATTTGTGCATACATGGACAAACTACTGAAAGGACTGCCAAGACACTTAGAGAAAGAAAATAAACAATGCAGCTACACTGTTGGATAAGCAGCAATGCAGCAAAGCCAAGCATAAGTTTAATGTATATTCTTCTTAATTTTTTATAACAAGGATATAGTAAATCCTTCCACTATGACTCACCAAAGATTAAACCCTTGATAATAAGGTTCACTGTAATTTATGAGGTTTATTTTTGCACTCTAGGCAGGCTCCAGTCACCTCTAAATCCCTAATGTGGGGACGAGCTATTAGTATCTTCTTGGTCACTGAAAAAAAAATAACAAATATCTCTGTCACTCATGAAAACATGTCAGGGGTGCATACCTTTCAACTTCTCAGCGCAAGAAATCTGGACAAAGCCTAAAATAATGGGGTCAAGGGCACAAAAATAGATGCATGTTTTAAATATTGCTCTTATAAAATTTAAACATAGAAAGTTGCTAGAATAACAGGATTTGTATTAGTATGCATTTTCTGAAGGAAATTGTCAGAAAGACAAATGTTCATCATTATTTAATGAATTCAATCCTCACTGATATGCCAGAAAATAACAAATGTTGTTAGATAAAAATCTGCACATTCTGTAAACATCTGAACATGGTCAAGGGCCAAGGCTGAGTATTCTGCAAAGTTTCATAATACTCTGAAAGTCTGTTTCAAAATTAAAATAAATTAAATGTATTCTAGAATCAACTATGAGAGAAGATAGATTGACAAATCTGGCTATACTGTCTATTGAGCATGAATATCCAAAGAAGGTGCATTTTGACAAAGTCATTGATAAATCTGTAGAACTTAATGATCAAAAACAGAAATTGTGATACTTTATACTGCCACAAACCAATTTGTAGGAGTAAGTTTTGCCTTTTTAAGAATATGATAATGTATTTTTTCTTATATTTAACTGTAATATTTTCATTTATTTTACTGGTGTAGCTATATATACAATAATAAAATGAAGCTTTCACTCTTTTGATTTCTTGTCCATTATTTTGTTTTATTTCATGATTATTACTGAAAACAATTGTCAAAGAGGAGGGGGTATTAGAAAAAAAATATCTCTGATGGGGCGTGTTAAAAACGTTCAATTCCAGGTGTCAAATATGCTAGGTACACCACTGACCCTTTCAAAAGCATTTTGATATTTCATTGCCTTGCATCCATGGGCAGAGATGTTAAAATTGCTGATAAATGAACTTTGACAGAGAAGCACATCAGACCATAGGAAAGTAATCACACAGATATTGTAAAACCAGAGAAACATTAGCCCTAAATGGGTGCTGATTATCTTGTTGGCAACAACTAAAAAAACTTTTCTGTGTGCTAATATATGATTTTCTAGTAGCAGGCTTTCTTGCCTCCATTAATACCTGCTGCATGTCCTCATCAAACATGTATTAAAACCCTATCATTCAGGCAATCAGTTGAAGTTGTTTTGGGTTGAGATGTATCAAACACCCCTGGTCTTGTGTGAGTAGAGCCAGTCTGTGATAAAGTTTGTGGTAACTGTCCCTAGCCAATTCCAAAAAAAGGAAGAATCACAACTGCCTGGACAAGAAGGGGGTCACCACAATGACCTAGGGTTATTCCTTTTCCACCCTTTCCTATCAGTGGAAATGGTGGAATGGCATACAGGAACATTCCTGTCCAAGGAAGAGTCCTGGAACAGAATTGTGCTAGTTACTTGTAAAATGAGAAGGCAAAAGTTCTACTTGAGGAATTCAGCATAGATGGATGAAATTTTGGAAGACTCCCCTGATCTAATTTCCATTCGTGAGGGTCAGCCTTTGTCCTGCTCAGCTTGTCTGCCACTCACTTTTAGTCAGTTGGAATGTAGGAAGCCTGTAGACTGAGCTTGTGCTATAAAGTTATATTCCATGCTAACATGGCTAGTCTGCATAGGGATTAACACCTGGTTCCCTCTTGCTTATTTATGTACTATATTACTGTGGTATTGTCGTTAAAAGCATGAAGTGGTCCTGGAGACCAAAGGTGATTCAGAGAGTTGATTCAGAGAGTTAAGTGCCTTGATAAGGGTAAGTACCTCTTTTACTTTTGTGTGCTTGTGTCTTTCTTCCAGTTTTATACCCCTTGATACTGCCCCCAAGCAAAGTCTGAGGCATCTGTGGTGACTGATTGCTTTGGAGCAGGAAGGGAAAAGGGGTGACCTCGTTTCAGAAATATTTGATGTTTCCGCCAAGTGACTTCTCTTCTCAGAAATCCCAGAAATAGAATTTTAAAAGATAATGGATGTTGTTGCTGGGACCAAAGAGACTTCAGATATCACTGTATCTTCCTCATGGGGAGTCTTCTCAGGGGTACCATGAGAACCATAGATGCCATGAGGCCAAGATTCTTGAGGTATTCTTGAGATATTCTTTCATAGTAATGAAGTCTGAGTGGAAAACGCTTGGAATACATCTATCAATCTATTTTTCCCTTTGGAAGAAAAGCTCTAGCATACAAATGTGGATACTGTGTAGCATGCCTTTTTAGGCAAGGCTGAAGCATCTAGCAAACACTCCAGGAACATAATTCTATGTGATGGAGTCAAAAAAGACTTTTGAATGTTCTCTTGGAATCCCAGCCTGCGCAGGAGATTGCTCACCCAAGTGAGAGATTCCTGACACCTTGAAAAAGGTTCTGCAAAGATAAGCAAGTCATCTAAATATGAAAAAATGTGGATACTGTGTAGCATGCCTTTTTTAGGCAAGCTCAAACATCAAACACACCACCATAGTAGATACAAACAAGCGAAATGTAAGGGTAATGCTACTCAATGCTAGAAGTCTGAATTTCAAAATGCAATCACTCGAGGCACTCCTTAAGATGGAGAACATCGAAATCTGTGCAGTGACAGAGACCTGGTTTAAGATTCCAGAGAGTACCACTGTATTACCAAGCTACACTTCCTATCACAACTTTCAGCCACCTAACCTGGACTGAAACACTAAAGGAGGAGGCGTGTCCCTATTCATAAAGGATATCCACCTCCAGGCTAGTTGCTCAACATAAGGCATCCAAAATGATCCAAGTACAATTAACACTGCAATTCATGTTGTAGCTTGTTACAGATCCCCCACCATGCCCCAGGACGCCCAATCCATTTTTCTCGATATAATGGATAATATTAAGGTACAGCCCAATACCCTAATATTAGGAGATTTCAACTACCCCACAGTCAACTGGGAAAACTACTCATGTACTAACTCATCTGCCCAACATTTTCTGGAATTCATCAGTTCCAGTGCCCTGGATCAGCTTGTCCATACCCCTACCAGGGGCAGCAACATCCTGGACATGGTCATTACCAATATGGGTAACAGATGTTACACACCAGAGGTCAGCTCCTTGCTGGTCAGGTCCGACCATGAGCTAATCACCCTAGACATCCATATCCCGCCCCCACCCCCACCCCAATTAAGGAAACCACCATAAAAAATTTCTCCAAAGTCAACTTCATGCTTCTTAAGTCAGAAGTGGCCACACAGATGGAAAATAGAGACAAACTGCTGAATCATATACAAAAGCACTGTATAAGCACATGCACGACTGCATGGACCATGCCATCCCCAACAGAACCAAGATGCTATCCTCCAAAAAAAGAAAGCCAATCTGGTGGTCCCCTGCCATAAAGAAACTCTACAACAGAAGGAAAAAACTGTTGGAAAAAAAAGTGAAATCCCATGATTGCAGGAACTCCCTGGTCAGCCTCAGCAAGGAGCTGAGATCCCTCATAAAATCCTCCAAAGTTAGTTACGAAAATAAAATTGCCATGGATTCTAAAGACAACCACAAAGCTTTCTACAGCTATGTCAAGAATCTCAATGGCAACACTCAGATCTGCTCAGAACCAACTGATATCGCCAACATCCTGGCAGACAGGTTCAGTGCAAACTTTACCCCACCCCCACCCCCACCTCCCAAAGGGCACATCTCCATACCGGAAATTGAAAAGCCCCTGTAATCACGGACACACAGGTAAAGACCGCACTCTCCAAAGCCAAGAACACAGCATCCATGGGACCGGACAACATCCCAGGCTGCATTCTGCATGAACTACAGAACAGACTGGCACCCCACCTAAGTACCATGTTCAACCATAGCCTTACTTTAGGCTTTGTGCCTATGGAATGGCACACAGCGATGGTTATCCCATTCCACACAGGGGGTGCCACCACTGACCCTGGGAACTACCAACCCATTAGCCTGACAAGCCTGGTCTGCAAGGCCATGGAATGCATCATCCTGGAGCTTATAAACAAAGACATAGGTAACCTCCAAACTCTGGACCCCACTCAGTTTGGGTTTGTAAAAGTAGATCATTACTCTTAAACCTGATTGACTTCTTCGAAGCAGTCACCAGAGCTGTAGACAAGGGTAAGGTGGTACACACAGCCTATCTTGACCTTGCCAAGGCTTTGGACACCATCCCCCACTCTGGTGTTATAGATAAACTCACTGGACTAGGCATAAATCCATATGTCACAAGATGGGTGGCCAACTGGCTCACTGGCAGAACCCACACAGTGAAAGTAGCCAACTCCAAGTCCTACTTCAGACCAGTGACAAGCGGAGTACAACAGGGTTTGGTCCTGGGTCCTCTCCTGTTTGGCATATACTTCTCTGAAGTCCAGGCTAATACAGCTGGTCTCTGGCTAATGAAATTCGCAGACGACTGCAAACTAGGAGCCATAATAGATACGCCTAAAGATGCGGACATTCTACAAAGAGGCCTCACTGAGACTGATGCTTGGTGTCAAAGTCATGGCCTAAAGCTTAATGCCAAAAAGTGCATTGTCATTCCTTTTGGGAAAAATACTGTACTCATGAACTACCACATAGGTGGTAGCCTACTAAACACTGAAAGTGTGATAAGAGACCTTGGGACACAGGTGGACAGTAGTCTCTCGTTTGATAATCACGTCATCACAGTAGTCAGGAAATCCTTCTACTTGGCACACCTCATCACAAAGGGGTTCTCCTCCAGAAAAAGAGAGGTCGTTTATCTCTACTCATCCCTCATCAGACCCATTATAGAGTACAACGCCCCATTTGGCATATACCTCACAAGACAAATGCAACAACTAGAAAGGCCACAGAAATACCTCAATAGGAGGATTATCGGGCTCAAACAGATGCCATACACAGACCGTCTCAAAAAACTCTAGCTCTACTCTGTCGCATATCGCCTACACAGAGGTAACCCCTGCCTAACATACAAACCCATGTCTAACCCAGATCTGATGGACATGCTACACTTAAAAAATCCCAATATCTCCAAGCCACATGCTCCAGTGACCTAAACCTTGTCACCACAATAAACAGAACGTGCTGGAGGGATAGATTCCTGTCCCAGAGACTTCCCATGCTCTGGAACAAGCTACCCATTCATGTCAAGCAAAGCTCTTCATTAGCCCTCTTTAAGAGAAATCTTGACAATTGGATGGGAAACAGGAAATTCACCCTGGGGATCACTGCTATGGCGCTGCTCGACAGGGGCACAGGAAAATAATTTTATCAGGTGGCAAAAGCCAGGGAATCTTGTTTGGCTAGGCTTATATAGGCCCTAAAGCTGATAGCCTAGTACATTCCTATGAAGCTATGAACCTATGAACTGGTGCTAGGCACTTCTTGAACATTCTTGGAATAGTTTTTAGCCCAAAGGGTAGGGAAGAGGGCTAATAATGTGATCCAGGGGCATAAAACCTTAAGAAATGTTGGAAATCTGCATTGACAGGAATGTGATGATAAGCACGTTTAAATTTAAGGTTACCAAAAACTCAAAGAAGGAAGGAAAGGTAAAAGACTGTGTAGTGAAAGCATTCTGAACTTGGGCACTATCACAAACCGGTTTTGAAAGAAAGGTTCAAAACTGGTTTCCAGGCATTTTCTTTCTTTGGAACCAGAAACATTATTGAATAACAACCTTTCTCCACTGGGATGGAAGAGGAGCTATTTTTATTACCCCCTGAGAAAGTATGTGCAGTAAAACAGGAGGGAACATATTTGGTCTAGTGGATGGGAACAGTTTCCTGGAAATGGATTTCTTGTCACTGCCATCTATACCCCTGTTGAATCATTCTCAGAATCCATTTGTCTTAAACAATTTATTTCCAAAGAGAGAAATGAAGATTCAGACATTCTGGAATGGATAAGGGAGTGTGTGTGTGTGTGTGTGTGTGTGTGGGGGGGGGGGGGGCAAGTTCACTTACATAGTCATTCTGGCTTATTTGACTGTCCTTTGCTCAGTAGGGTTCCTTCTTCATGTTTGGAACTTCCCTCCCTTTGTTTCTTAAATGTTTGCTTACCAGCATTTGATGAGAATGTTTGTTTTGCTCCTTGCCAAAATTGATGAGGAAGCAGAAAAACACATGGAAAATCTAGAGGAGGACTGAAAAATCAGGAGGTTCCCTGTATCAGCTTAGCTCTCGCGTCACATTTTTTGATAATCTTTGCAGCAGAGGGACGAAAAACAAAATCTCATTTTATACATCATCTGGGAAGTTCTAGGAATGCAGCCAAAACTTCTCAACACAGAAGCAGTAGCAACAGCCCTAGACATAGTAACTATAGAGTCAAAAATACACTTTGACCAATGACCTGAGAAAAAGAAGAAACTAAACTACACAAAGCAGACTTTTCCTCAGAGGAAGGAACTGCAGATAAAACATTCCTCATACTTTCACAAATATTCAGAATACACTTTAACATATGAGCCTTTTGTTGTGTCTTTCGGCTTTTAGGGGTTGCCACAGCAGAATTCCAGTCCGCTAATGATTGGCAGTAGATTTTTACGTGCCGAGTTGCCGGCCCTGATGCACAACCTTCTACGAAGGTACGCCCATTCATTCATGTCTCCACACAGAAGACACTCTAGCTGAGAATCGAACAGGACAAGGTCTTACTGTGAGGCGACAACGCTACCGCAGCACTACCACTGCAAAATACTAAAAATTAAAGTTGCAGAAGCATACACCTTTTACCCAGATGTATCAATTGTTTTATCATCTTTGTCAGAAGGGGTAGAATTTCAGTTAACAAAATGCTCAGCAGCAGTTGGATTATCTGAAGCTGTAGCAGCTCACTCAGGTCTGGGATTGGTACATAGAAATTTGAAAGATGGAGGAGCTTCATACATTCTATCTGCTTTCTTAGGTGCTGCAGGCAGGATATCCAGGAAACCACAGGTTGTGACAGACACATCCACCAATGCTAACAGCTCTGTGGGGATGGGAGGAGGGTCTGGGAATTCCACTTGCAACAGTGCATTGCAGTTTCTGAGGGACTGAGACACCTCAGTGTTCTCCTACTATAAACACTGGCACATTATGGAAATAGTCTCAGAGAAAGAGATCCTTGACCGGAAGATTAAGATAAACATGCTTTCCTCTGAGTCTGAATCAGAATTATGAGGAGAAGAAAAACTGCATCTGTCCCATTACATTCCTTTTCTGGTACAATTATCCTTTTTTTACCAAAAACCACCTGAATAGAGGGATCAATAACCTATATAAAACGCTGAGTCAGACTTAACAATCAATTCCTGGCTACTGAAACTAGAGTAGGAGATTATATCCAAATCTAAATCTATGTCTATATATATATATATATATATATATATATATATATATATATATATATATATATATATATATATATATATATATATATATATATATATATATATATATATATATATATATATATATACACACACACACATATGTATATATTCTTTTGACAAGAAAATTAAGGCAAACAGGTTTTTAATAGCACCAATGGCATCATAGGTTGATAGTTTCATCAGTGTGTACTATGCTAATGGCCTTGCAGCTTTTACAAGCCTAGCCCATAGAAGTGCCTTGGCATTGCGCCATCCCAGTGCCTTTATCAAGTAGTGCCACAGGAGTGAAAACTAGGGTGAACTTTCTATTTCCCATCCACTCTTCAAGATTTCTCTTGAAGAGGGACAGCGAGGTGCTCTGTTTGACATGTATGGGAAGTCTATTTCAGAGCATGGGCAGTCTCCTGATGAGCAACCTGTCCCTCCAGCATGTTCTGTTGATTGTGGTAATGACATTGAGGTCTCTGGAGCATGTGGTGTGGAGGGATTGGGATTTCTTTAGATGTAGCATTTCTAACAGAGCTGGGTCAGGCAAGGCTTGGTAAGTCAAGCAGAGATCGCCTCTAAGTAGGCAATATGAGACAGAGAATAGCTGGAATCTTTTGAGTCTGTCCATGTAGGACATGTGTTTAATGCCTAGGATCCTCTTCATGAGTTACTTCTGTGGCCTCTCCAGCTGTTGCAGGTGTCTAGTGAGGTACATGCCAAATGGGGCATTATACTCGATGATTGGTCTAATGAGAGAGACGATGACCTCTTTCTTCCTGGATGCAAAACCCTTGGTAATGAGATGTGCCACATAGAAGGACATTCTGACCACAGTGGCAATGTGGTGGTCGAACAAGCGGTTGCTGTCAGCCTGCGTCCTCAGATCTCTTATAATGCCTTCAGTGTTCAATGGGCTCCCATCAATGTGGTAATTAGTGGGAACTGAGTTTTTACCAAAGGAGATAACAATGCATTTTTGGCATTAAACTTAAGGCCATGGTTTCCACACCAGTCATTGGTCTCAGTGAGGCCTTTCTGTAGGATGTCTGCATCACTAGGGCAGTTAATAATGGTTCCAAGCTTGCAGTCATCTGCAAACTTGGTCAGGTAGAGTGCCTTTGTGTTGGCCTGGACTTCTGAGAAGTAAATGCTGAACAGGAGAGGACCCAGGACTGATCTCTGTCAGGGATGGGAACAACATCCTTGTCAAGCAGGGGGGGCCTTCTCTGTCTCTTCATCCAACAGTGACAAAACTGGATCTCCCTTGTCCTCCAAGGAAGCCCCAACAGCCACAGAGGATGTGGCTAACCCCCAATCAATAATTGCTGCATGGTGAATGCCAGAAGGATCTGGGGGGAAAGATGCGGGGTCTGTGGAACTAGCACTAACGACAGCAGTCACCTATCTGTGGTTGAGGCAAGTTGCTAGCCTGCTGTGGTGGCAAAGGCTATTTAGTTAACTTTTTGTTTTTGCGGGTGGAAGAAGGATTGACCATGGGAGTGAGAGCTTGTCCCATATCAAGCCAATAAAGATACCTCTTTTCTGAGGGAAACTAAGCAGCACAAGCTGTTAACATTTCAAAAGTAGTATAAAGTCACTTTACCAACAAAAACACAGTAGAAAGGACTGCAAAAGGCTTTACCAACCCTCAGAAGTAATTTGAATGCAGTTTCTCCACAGAAAAGAACAGTTTTAGATTATTTAATAAACTTTTAAACTGCCAAATACAAAAGTGCACTCCTGTTTAAAAGTAAAGCAATGCTGTGTGGCAGTCAATAAAAGCACATATCCTAGCTTTAAAAGTACTTTTCCAAAACAGAAAGTAACTTTAAACATTTCAAATAATGTATAGAAGTTTTTTTTTTTCTCTAAAAGGAACTTATCTGCCTAGCAATGAAACAGCAAAAGCTGAATGTCAATCCTCAAAAGCCCACACAGAAACTGTATCTTCACTGATAGTAAAGCTTTGAAGAACCTGATGTCCAAACCTGTCTTTTTGGTCAGCTCAGTTCAAGCTGACCAATGGTTTGGGTGAGTGGGAAATGCCCTGAAGTTTTGGAAGTTGGCTGGTTGCTATATCCTAAGCAGGATATAACCTAGATGTCTTGGGCTACTGCAGCCCAACATCACAAGCACTTCCTTTTACTTTTACTTTTTACGTGCAAATGTGATTCAAGAATTCTACTAAGAATATTCTCTTTAAGTGATGTAGGAAGTATCACACTTTTTCCAGTAAACAATAAACATAGGAGCACTGTTCATTTGTGAGTCGAAAATAAGTCTTTACCAAAGGAAAAAGTGATTTCACATTACCTAGCCATCCTGATAATGACATCATAGACAGAAAACATACTGGCAGATAAGAAACCATCTATAGTACTGCCATTTATTTCAACTGAATCTTCCTGATATTTCTGCAGACATGCTCTACTTGATGTTTTTATTATATGCCTATACTTACAAAGCTTGTACTGAATTTGAAGGTCATGTTTTTCCATTAAAGAGCAATATTCTTTAGGTCATGCAAGTGCTGAATGTAATTTTTAAATATGAGTTACATTTGTTTTTGATATAATTCAACTATGATTTTTTTGCCAAATTGTAAAATTTTGAACAATGAAATTTTATAGCTATTTCTTCTTAATGAGAGCATTATATTTTTGAAAATCTGTCAAAGATACTTGGCCTGTATACAAACTACTCAACTTTCCTGTTATAAAGCAATACCAAGTCCGTCCAGTTTGTGTCTACCTTCAACATAGTAGGTTGCAATGCATCCCATAATGTGAGTATTGATGCTATAGTGGTCAGACATTTCAGCATATCAAAGCTATTTTCCAGTTCTCCTGGCAAAGCATATTCCACATCACTCTTGTGAAGCTTCTGTTATACCACTATCACATCTGCTAATTTTGAGTAGACTTTGAAAGATTTTCTCATACATGGGGAATTAAAATTAGAGATGCTTGTTCATGAGGCTTTTGCAAATTATCAATTTTACTTCATCAGAATCTGGTTTTAGCCAAAATAATGTCCATGTACTTAAGTAAACTTACATAGATTTGACTTAAGTTTTTCTATCTCATCCTTTCTAGCAATTTAACCACATTCACAATATTCCATTTTTGCACCCCATTCTGAAATGTCATTAGTGAGATTTGCTACATTAATTCTCCCTAACTTACTATTAGCTGCAATTTTTTTGAAGATTTCTTGAGCTGACAAGACTCCAAATGGTATTCACAGTACTGCCCATGAGTGACACAGCAAAAGCCAGGCTAAAATGCAAGCCTTGACCACTTTTTGTATTGGCTTCTGGATGGACACAAACACTATGTTGGTTCAGAAGAGAAGTTGCCAAGCAAATAAGATACTCTTACAAAACTGCCCCTGTAGGGGAACACTTCCAAAACCCTTGAAGTTGTAGCCACAAATCAGTTTCAGATCCTGCAGTGACTGCTTTTCTACTAAGTTGTAATTACTTTCCATCAGGTAATAGTAATACACCTGTCCAAGGAGCTAGTCTCTACTTATCTTATAATACAGCAGAACATTGCTATTGTTTAAAAGGTTGCCACTTGCTACAACTCCACTATCAGGTACGCTTTTATTTTTTGTTCTTTAGCATAAGAAAACTTAATTATGTGCTGCCCCCTCCAGCCGTGTGCTGTCAGTATTTTGTGAATTGTGTATTACAAAGTTGAATTACACTCTGTTGAAACAGAGAGTTATTTTATTTATTTGTTTATTTAATTTGTCCAAGAAAGAAGGAAAGGAATCAGCAAAGTAAGTATACTTTGCAAATATTTAACATATCAATTAGCTGTGCATACAGATAAATTTGTAATAATTTGAATTATATTGTAACAAATTGTCAATGGACATTGGTTTGATGGGTTAGGGCTGATTATAAGAGCTTGTTGAATATCTTTTGATGATAAAGTGATACACATGCACATGTATGCATGTAAACATACATATCATGCAAGTGATATATATATATATATATATATATATATATATATATATATATATATATATATATATATGTATATATGGATTCCATACATTTGGTCGAATTACACTTAGTCGAAAATGATTCCAGGCATTTCACTTCACTGAAAGCTCACTTGGTCAAAGTTCATTTGGTCGAAAATGGAATATAGCCCCTGCCCCACTGCAATGCAACCCTGGAGTGAGAATATTAAATAAGGGGGGGTGGGAGGGCACAGCCCCCCCCCACAATGGGGGGTGTGGGGGGTGTAGCCCCCCACATTATGCCAATAGTTTTTACTAAAGATATATATATATCAATGCATTTCTAATGGATATACCTTCTTATAATAGTGCCCCCCACACCCCCCCTTATTTAATATTCTCACTCCAGGGTTGCACTGCAGTGGGCAGGGGCTATATTCCATTTTCGACCAAATGAACTTCGACCAAGTGAGCTTTCAGTCAAGTGAGCTTTCAGTCAAGTGCAATGCCTGGTATCATTTTCGACTAAGTGTAATTCGACCAAATGTATGGAATCCATATATATATATCTATATATATATATATATCTATATATATATATATATATATATATATATACATTATTTAAGTAAAAGAGAATGTAAGATGAAATGTGGTTTTAAATGCTATTATTAAATGCTATTGAGCTAACCACAAAAAATGCTTGTTATGTGGCATACTTTCTTCTAGAAGGTTCACTTTGAACATAGACTTCATGAATGTTAAACCATATCCAGTGCTTCACTGGCATACTTTCATTCCATCCATGCAACACATTTTAGGCATGGAAAGGAACTTAGATGTACCATAGAGAAACTAAAGGCCTTGAAGAGATTCTGACAAAGTATTTGGCAACTCAGGATGGGAAGGCAGAATATTTCACAGGCTATGCTAATCAAGGGTATGTGTGGATCTTATACTTCTAATGAGGTTGTCAAGAGATTGAAAGAACATATCCCTAATCTGGTGGATATTCTGTTGCATAGACTTGTGTGGAATTTCTGATGGCAGGGTGGTCCATCATTGTATTAGACATTTCTGGGATGTTCTGAATGAGATTCAAGTAGAGATGTTGAAGGCACTTGTGCATCTTCATTTTATTAACTTATTTATTTCATGCATGATACATCCCTTATTTAAGGCAACTTACAAGAAGCAAATAGTTACAAAACAGAGAAGCAATATAAAATTTACAAGTACAATAAGGGGGTCAATTAGTTATGTTTGTACAAGGATGAATAACTATACTTGCATCAAGCACTGCATCCATCTTCAACCCCTTTTCCCATTTTTGCATATGAGGTCAGGGTGTCACTTCAACAGTGACAATCATCTAGAGCCAAGGTTTATACCACCAGGTGGCTAGCTCTGCTGTGGTATTTCATCCATACCACACACTCACATACAGTCACACCTACGGCCAATTTACAGCATCCAACCACCTGGTACATGTGTTTGGAATGTGGGAGGAAACCCATATGAACACAAGGAGGACATGCAGACTCTGTACAGAAGGCACCCCAGCAACGAATCAAACCAGGAACCACTTGCTGTGAGGTGACAGTGCTAACCGCTGCACCACTGTACCACCTTACCTGTGTCAAGCACTGCTGAAAGTAAAGTATCTATAATACATAAATCCAGCATAAAGAACAGAAGAGAAAGATTAAATGAAGTAAGAGAGGGGTATAGTAATTATGAAGAGTGACAGGAAAATGTGATAAAAACGTTATAAAAGAGTTAGGAGGTTTACTACAAAATCTAGAAGAGAGGAGGAGTTTAGTTTAGAGACTGTTTTTATTGTTGATTGAAAACTGGGGTAGTAGTATCCAATTTTGAGAAATGGGATCAAGGTGGAGCTGGCGAATCTGTTTAAAATGGTAACTTTATACTGGAGCTCCATACTTGGCCAAAATGAAGGTAAAGAATACAGTGAGTTGAGATTCTTAAGTTTGGGGCATATAAGATAAAGGAATACCAGAATATTTGCATGTGTGTGTGTGTGTGTGTGTGTGTGTGTGTGTGTGTGTGTGTGTGTGTGTGTGTGTGTGTGTGTGTGTGTGAGAGCGAGAGAGAGAGAGAGCGCATATGTGACTGAAATAAGTTGGCTACTATGGAAGAACACTTAGCATATTGAACAAATTGGAGAGCTTGACAAAGAAGTAGGGACCATTTAGCAAGAGGTTTCCCAGCTTGGAAAAGAGCTGGACTCACTCAGGAGACATGTGACAGAAGGAAAACATAAAACTAAGCTAGTGGAAGTATCAGTTAGCTTATAGGAAGAAGAGATGCAACAAATGTATTCATGTACAACTCCTTGACTATTTAGTAAGTAATAACCTGCTCTCTAATACCCAGCATGGTTTTAGACCCAGACACAGCACCACAAGTACATTAACAAGTTTTACTAATACTATCAATGATCTCAGAAACAATGGCCAACTCTATCTTCCATTTTCCTCAACATGTGCAAGGCTTTCAATATGGTATCACACTAAAACCTACTCACAGAACTAGCCTCCTTAAATCTCTCTCAACATGCTCTATCCTGGTTTTACAGTTATTTAACAGATCAACAACAAGCAGTCCAAGTGGCAAAATGACCTCTCTACTGTACTGCCCATCACAGTGGGGGTGCCCACTGCTTTTCACCATTTTCAACAACAAGCTCTGCTCTGCCACACATCCAGCCCCCACAGTACAATATGCTGATTACTCTACCTTGATCTGTTCAGCTCAATCCCTACCAGCACTAGAAAACACCCAAAATCACAGACAATGAAAACTATCTCACAGAATATCAAGTCATACTTAATCCAAATAAAACAAAACTACTGCTATTCTCTAATTATAAAACAAACACGCCACCCTTTTACCATCTTCTCCTCTAATAAATCAAAAGTGAACCTATTGAACACACCAAACCCTGGGAGTAACACTCGATCAATGTCTAAAATCTAGCTCTTACAATCAAAAAGGTCCATGTGAAACTTGGCACTCTATAGAGATCCAAACCATAGCTTACTAACCTCATCTGCCATGCCATAGCCAGAATATTTAGTCTCTGCCACAACACTTGAGAAACACATCTAATAAGGCCAGGTTTAAGACACTTCTCAGGGATCGGGTCTATATCACATACTTGACGTCTTATAACTTCGAACATGTAATGTTCGAACCATCATGTTCAAATTTACAAAACTTCGACTATGTATAAAAAAAACAAACAAAAAAAAAACAACGGAAAAAAAAACTGTTTTGAGCAGGGGGTAAGCCCTGTTTAACCCACCTGTTTGGTGTCACAATTTAATGCGAATTCAACCCCCATTTATTGTCATTTAAATACTGGACAAACTCGAGTAGAAATTGTTTATATGCCCGCCACACCATCCAGCAATCATTGAGATATATTCTCCAGATATCTATTTGACCCAAGTAGATGTTATGATTACCATCATAAATAAGATATTCTTCGATGTAACCCATAAATTGATCAGAATATATTGGGGCAAAAGATGCCCCCATAGCCGTACCTTGTATTTGCCAGAAACACTCACCTCGAAAGTAGATGTTTTTTGTTAACACATGTTCTGCTATGCATACCAACAAAGTGTTAAAACCCGGTGGATAGATCTCAGCTTTATTTAACCAATATTGTAAGGCTTGTAATCCAGCACAATGGGGAATATTGGTATACAAAGCAGTCACATCTAAAGTACATAGAAGCCAGTGGGGATCCAATTGTGTGTCAGCTATGATTTTAAGGAATTGTGTCATATCTTGGATATGAGACCGAATCATTCCTAATAAAGGTTTCAAATAGCATGTTAAGAAAGCTGACAGGGGCTCCGTAAGTGAGCCTCTGCCCGAGACAATGGGTCTCCCTGGTGGTCTATGTAAATCCTTGTGAATTCTGGAAGTAAATAAAGATACTGTCTAGATGGATCCACAACCATTAATTGCTGGGCTTTGGAATCAGAAATGATTCCTTCATCTACTGCTTGTTGAATGAAATTATCAATTTCCATTTTGAATCTCATAGAGGGATCAAAGGGCATGTGCATGTAGTATCGGGCATCCTTTAATTCCCTATATGCTTCAAACTTTTATGGTGTAGCATCCATAACTACCACAGCCCAACCCTTATGTGCTGACAAAATCACTATATTCTTATTATCTTGTAATTGCTTTAAATCTTATTGTTCTACCATAGACAAGTTGTGGTTCAGCACTCTGGATTTATATATTTTAAAATGTAGATCTTTGACCACAGAATCTCTAAAGAATGGAACATGTTTATACATAGGTGGCATAAACATCGATTTTCGAAACCTAAATTCAGAAGGTCTTTGAGATGTCTGTTGAGACCCAAAAAATATCTTAAGGTTCAATAATTGGCAAAATGTTTCAGCATCATTAAGAATTTAATCCTCATTCAGATAAAAGCCAGGGATATAGTTCAATCCTTTATTTAAAATTTGTACTTGAACAGCTGTTAGTTCAACCTTGGATATATTGTGAACATTACAGATATTTATTGATGTGTTGTCAGTACTTGAAGCAAAGTTTCTACATTGTCTATTGTGCTTATGGCCATGCCTAAAGGGGGGTCCCCATTACATTGTTTTTTTTAGGAATAGGTGACTCCTGAGTATATTTAAGATCTGTGGCTGAAGAGTCCTCCCCTCAGGTACTACTGTAGGTGGTGTTAGACTTTTACAAAATGGATCTGGGCCTCTTTCTCTTAATGTTTGGTGTAAAATTATCCAACTTAGCAAATTTGACAGTCCTTCAAGGCCCAAATGACCTGTCCTGCTCATAGTCCCCTAAATACCTGTTAAATTTAGATATTTTCTTGTCTTTCAATTGTTTTTCTAAAGACAAATCTTTAGTTAGTTTATTAAAACAAGTAGTATAGAAAGTCTCCCCTTCATAAGCCTTTACTTTTTCACAAATGGGTTTAACATCAGATATGTTGGATTCAATCCTACGTTCATAATATGACACTAAAATATTAACAAAGCCCATTGAGGCACATTGTTGTGCCTTGGCCCAATCTGCAGCCAGGGTGTCATCTATTAATCCTACTAAAGGTTGTAACTGTATTCTCAACCCCTTTGGTATAATATTCTTCACTTGATAGGCTTTAAATAGTTTTAAATGCCATACATTACTGCAAAGTGATTTCATACTTTTGAAAAGGTTGTGAAAAGATAAGTTACACATATGGGCCGGGTCATTAACATTAGCATCTATGGTGATCTCCCTAATACTGCCTACTCCAAAGGCTTGCAGATCATTTATATCTGCTGATAAACCCTGTAAACTGGTTGTTAGATCCATAATGGAAATTGTCTACTGAAGAAGTAATCACAATTATCTCCAGGATTCAGTAAGGTTCCATGCAGGAATAGCTTATTCCTGCACAGAAGCGACTGTTTAGGAGCAGCACAGCATCACGCCATGCATAGTAATGAAGGCGCACTGCTTGTGTTCCTAAATGGACACAAAGTGTGGACGTGTTCAGGGGGTGTGTCTGAGAGCAGAGCTCTCACAATACACACGGCCCTGCACTCAGGAAGTGCTGTTTGGCATAACAATGAGCGAGAACAGTCATAGGAGGTTGCATACCTCCCAACTGTACAAATCATAGTATAATGTCCACACATTTGTTGCACACACAGTTGGCCTGTACCCCAGTTGTACCCTGAAATTACGGGATGATGTCAGGAATGAAGCCATGAAATAATGGCATACATATGACTGTCATACACCAAAACCATCAGAAAACCTATATTAAAACCAATCCTGTTACTCTAGCAACTGTTCCAAGTTCATAAGAGCAATAATTAAAATATGTCCGTAGTTGGACCTCATGTTGTCAAGCTTTGTCCAGATAATATGCATTAAGAGGTTGAGAGGTATGGGGGGTTCCTAGGATGTCTGCCAAATGTGCAGATGCATGCAGGAATCCACAGCAATAAGGGAAACCTGTCCCTTCCAAGAGAAAATAGCAGTACAACATGTTTTTATCAGATTAATTTTAATCGTAGGAGCATGGGTTTGCCCATTGCTTAGCTATGCATACTGTAGCTTAAATGGCACAAGAAGATAAATATCAAGATATATGCAAATGAAGCAGTACTGCAATAGTGTAGTGGGCAGAGCGTTCACCTTATGAGCAGTCATTAACAGTTTTATTCTCACTCTAGTAAATTCCATGTCAAATCACTTTATGAACAATTGTTTTGTTGTATAACCTACTAAGTAACATATATTTGTGAACTGGAGTACTGGATTAAATGCAGATGTGAGGTGCCATTATAATAATGTTGTAAAATCTACAGATAAACACAAGTGCCCCATACAGTATATGTACACATGAATCAGGGATGCAAATCGAAGGTATAATGTGCAATGAATGATAAATCCATAGACTGTCCAAATCCACCACCTTCCCAAGAGCCATGTTACATTTCTTTTTAAATTAGTGTGGGGATAAGCGGGAGTAAGCAGTTTTAAGCAGTAGTAAGTGGGTTTAAGCCCATTTGCATGGGGGTAAGCAATGCGCACAAAGGTTAAGCAATATTGAAGCTAGCTCTCTGTAAGCATATTTAATCGGAAGTTAGCATTGCTTACCGTCATGCAAACCCATGCAAACCTACTTTCAATTGCTTAAAAGTGCCTTAATTACTCTGTATCCAACAGCCTCTGTTCTGCCCAGCAACAAAATAAACAGCCCTTCCAGGTCTTGAACCCAGGACCCTGTACACTATAGTCACAGTAGTTAATCAGTTAGCCATCACAGCAGTACATAAGACTGAGGTATCACCAAACAGATCCTCACTATAGGAAAATCAAAATTAACATGGAAAAGGAATCTATATACAGTTTTATGTTGTATAACCTACTACATAACATAAATATGTGAACTGGAGTACTGCATTAAGTCGAGATATGAGGTGTCATTGTAATAAAGTGTTGAAATCCCCCAATAAACACAAGGACCCCATACAGTGTACGTACACATGAATCATGGATACCAAACACATATATAACATGTTGTATCTTTCGGCTTTTCCTGGTTAGGGGTTGCCACAGCGAAACTCCGGTCCGCTAATGATTGGCAGTTAATTTTTATGTACCGAGTTGCCAGCCCTGACGTACAGCCTTCAATGAAGGTACACCCATTCATGCATGTCTCCACATAGAAGACGCTTTAGCTGAGAATCAAACATTACATCTTACTGTGAGGCGACAACGCTACCGCAGCACCACCACTGCAGCCATAAACATATATATAACATGTAATGAATGATAAATCAATGCCAAATAGCAAATAGTGTGTAAATTAAAAATTAAGCAATGCTAAGCATTGCATACACCTGCTTACTAGGTGTAAGCAATGTGTAGGCCAGCTAAATCAGTTTGCCCATTGGTATACCCCTTTAAGCAATGCCAACCTTAGGTAAGCAGGTTTGCCCATAGCTTAGCATTTTCAAAACCGTCCAATCATGGCAAAGTGCAGGAAATCGGGCCTATTTAAACTCCACAGGTGGGAATACATCTCATAACTGGTTGCAGCTTCCTACTGTAGGCATTATGACCAGTGTGGGTGAAGGATTGCACTTCCGGGCATAGTGCTGGGGCATCCAGGTGTCCAAAGTCATGGCAGGACTCCTTGTTAAAGACCATTACCAGTGACTGCTGCAGGGCCAGTACCAGACTTTTCAATATAAAGTGGAAGACTGGGACCATCCCGCCTGTGACCTCATCAGTGCCACTAGCATCCCTTGAACTGGTGAGCAGGTCAGGCATCACTATGCTGACCTGAAATGCAGAAAGAAGGAGCTCTTGGATCAGTGGATCCAAGAGGCTAGGTAGACGGGTGATGTCCCAGCTGTGTGTAAGTATCAGTCTACTACCTGTTTAATAATTGCTAGCTCATGTATATTATGGATAGGTATGGCTAAATATTCCTCTTATGTCTTTGACAGCGGCAGACGAGCAGGCTGTACACCGGGAAGCCCATACCTGTAGACTGCAGAGGTTGCGTCGCGAGGCAGGTTAGTAATAATCTTGTATGTACTGTCATAAGAAATAAATCAAAAATTAGTAGAAAGTTAATCGCCAGTATAAAACCTGTATTGTGTATGGCATGTACTGAATAAACCAGACAATATGGCAGGAAAACTCTCATATAGGTTGTATGTAAATAGAAGATTAACAGCCTGGCAATAAAGGTCTAACTCCTGGACTTCTTGTGTTTACTCTGGTATCATATGGTAATGTAGTGTTACAATCTCTTAATAGTACTGTTGTATTAAGCACTGTTACCCACACTGTGCTACATAAATAAAATGTGTAGGAATGTCTGTATATGACTGTTGTAATCACAAGAGGTCATACTGTACAACTGAGAGAGACGTAGATAGAAAACAGTAAAAAGATAGACAACGTAATCCAAACAGCACACTTAACTGAGATGTGAAGTGTTGTATTTTTAGCACACACAGCCATGGTTCAAATCCTGGAAGTGGTTTTAAAATGTATGCAGAATCATACCCCACAACTGTACAGATATTGTCAGAAAGTCTAGATAATTGGTGTACGTCCCCACCCTGTCCCCCTGGCAAATCAGTGGGATGATACCAGAAGTTTAGGCAGCAAATAAGGACATACAACTGATTGTCAGACATCATAACTGTCGGAAATATATCCATAAGAACAAACCTGTCACTCTAGCAACTCACCAAAGTCTTATGGGAGTAATAAGCAAAGTATGTCCCAACTCCACCCCCATGTTGTAAAGCTATGACCACAGTATGTGCAGTAACAGAGTGAGACGTATGTGCATAATAATAATGTGGAATCTGGTAACATATGTGACATCATTCAGGTAGTAAGATACAATGAACATCCAGGTATGGTCAGAAATGATTTAATGTCAAACAGTAAGTAGTACTCCTTGAAGGCTTATGTGAAGCTGAGGCACTAGAGTGCTATTTTGTTTGTGCTACTGTTTTGCGCTACTTGCTGCTTGATGTTAAATCATTTCTGACCATACTTGGATGTTTATTGTATCTTGCTATTTGTATTTCTATTGTTTGAACATTCAGGTAGTGTTAACAAACATTCTGCCCACGGGTCTGTCAGATACGAAAACTGTACCTAGAAATAAAAGATTGAAATCCTGGACTGGCACTGTTTAGTCTGGTATTGTATGGCAGTGTTAGTGTTGCAGTATCTCTGACTAATAAGGTATTACTTATCACTGTCATCCACACAGTGCTACATAATGAAACTGTCTAGGAAACCCTGTATAAGAGTGTTGTAATTACAAGGTCAGATTGTAAAAGCATGGGAAACTTATAGACAGAATTTAGAAAAATGATACACAGGACTAGCTATATACATCACAGCTGGGTGTGCTACACTCTTTTATTTTAGCACACACAGCCATGGTTGGAATCCTGGGAGTGGTAGTAAGCTGTATGCAGAATCATACCCCTCGACTGTACAGATCTGTCTAGAATGTCCAGAGAATTGGCCCATATCTGCTGGCTGTTACCCTGTCCCCCTGGCATATCAGCGTACTAATCTCTGACATTTAGGCAGCATTTAATGTCATATAACTGACTGTCAGGCCTGTAAATATTTGAAAAATGTCTATGAAAACAAACCTGCCATTGTACAACTTACCAAAGGTTTATGAGGGCAATAGTCAAAATATTTCCCAGTTTCACCTGCATGTTGTCAAGACATGCCCAGAGTGTGTGTAATAAGAGATGGAGAGGTATGTGCATAACATCAACCTGGAATTTGGGAATATGCTTAGAAACAGTCAGGTAGTGTTAACAAACAATACCTCCACACGTATACCAGGTAAGAGTTGTGTACTGCAAGTAAAACACAGTTCATATATATAGTTGTCTACATCCATATCACTGTCCAAACTAAGGCCATAGGATAGTGTAATAATACCTGTAAGGTACAGATCACAGCACTGACTAGGAAAGTAATGAGAATAACAGGGATATACAAGTTGTTAATTGACATCTTTCTCCACCCCCCCCCATATATGTAACAATAAAATAAATACACAACTCAATTGGTATGTGCACAATTAAATCTACTATTGGGACATATGGCCTATTGTTTGATAAATATTGTAATTTGTTTCTATGCATGTGCCATGTTGAAATACTCCCACATTGTTGGCTTGCTGCCATCAATGTACCTCCATGCTGTTGTAATGGCCACTGTGGTTCTATATATGCATGTGTTCTGTTTGCTATGCAGCTGTTCCATATCTGGTGTTTTGGGTTAATGGGAATATCTATGCATGCTGTTATACCTAATCCTGGAATGTGTTGACTATTACTAACCCACATATATTTTAAAATTGAAACACCATGGCACGTTTGGGAAGGCCAGTCCCAGCAGACCCACCTTGTCTGGCCATGGCACAGGGCAACAGCACATCTGGGGCCCACCCCGGGACCTCCTTGTCCGCTGGTCCTGCAACACCTTTGGGTGGAACCGCCTCAGGGGATGGGGCTCACCCCCTGGGAGTGGGCATGGACAGGATACTGTCACCCATCGTCAGGTCCGGGGTCTGGTGCATAGTGAGCTCCGCAGGGAGTTTGGAGATCTGCTATGCCAGCTTGAGCCCCGCGTGGTACAACTAGAGGGTCAGCCTGTTCCTCTGACTCAGCCCCCAGCACAGCCACCTTTGGGGGCCGTGAAGGTGCAGTAGTGACTACCCATAGGTAGGGACCTCAGTCCCACTGCTTCCACTAGGGGGGTCATGGGCTTCTGACTTCCAAACATCCCTCCCCATCCAAGGTATTTACCCTCCACTTGTGTATGCTGTCTTGTCTGTCTTGTCTGTTATCCTACCCAACCTACCTCCCCAAATATACCTACTATCCCTCCCCAAAATCTCACTCTCATCTCACCTTAAAAAAAAAGGGCAATCTGTTCCCAAAACAAATCTCGCCGCATACATAGCACAAAGTGTTGTACAATACGTATATAGGTAAAAAACTTTCTTACACTGCAAAGAACATCAACGAGGAAGAGAAAAAAAGCAAACACTGTAGAAACTCCTGATGTCCACCATGGCAATAAAACTTTAATAATAAAACCAAAACCTTTAATAAAGGAATATAGCATAAAACAAACAGTCCTGAAACTTCCGATAAGCGCTTTCGGCAAATATGCCTTCTTCAGATCATATGTATGTCCCAATTGTAGGTATTCTGTAGACATACCTTTTGAGTTGTGTGATCAGATTGTTGTTGCAGATATGGTGAGGGGGAGACAGAGATGTGTATTAAAAACTATGATAACCAGGTTGTATGAGGTCCTCATACCTGTTTCTGTCTTTATGTTTTTCAGGCAAGATGTCCAGGGATAGTCTTCCCATTTATACAGCGGAGGAAAATGATGTTATCATCTCACACCTGGTGCAGCACTACCAGGTATTGTTTGGCTGAACAGCCCATGAGCAGCAGGAGTGGACTGCCCTGTGGAACGATCTTGTCCACAGGGTAAACGATGGCCTGTATAACCGCAGTTATGAGCAGCTCCGGCATCATTGCACAGACCTACTTCGCAATGACCATCAACATGCTGCTGCAGTCAGCAGGCATCAGCTTGCAACAGGGGGGGCATGCCATCCAGCCCCACCGACACATGTTGAGGAGCTCCTTGCCAGCCTCGAGCCACCTACCCACCCACACACACAACACCTGGTGGACAGCATAGTGGAGGTGGGTGCTACCCACTCAATGGCAAAGGAGTGTGCAGGTAAGGCCACAGGGCATATCAGTAGACCACTGTTGTGTATCCATCCACATCTGTACAGTTAGATCATGCATATGTGAGATGACATATATATAGTCTGTTGCTATGTAGTAGTAGTAAACAGATGTGCATAATCTGTAGTATTGTGGGCTTGTGCTGCTGATGTACTGTAATGCTGCACCCACCCTGTACCAATTCCACAGCTGTGGCTACTGACAATACATCTCTCACACACTTATGTAGGTCCCTCTGGTATACCTCCAGGGCAGCAGCCTGTAGCTGGTGAGTATGGTGTTTTTTCAGGTTTGCCAATACACCAGTCATGTTATGGCCATGGTATATGCCATGCACACATTTAACACACCTACCCACAATACATGCCATACATGTTCACGTATTGTTACTGTTAACTGCACTGCATCACAGTGGTCACCATGACGGGTATGTAAGACTCCTGCACTATAAGTAACATCTTGTCAATGCAAAATGTGTGCACAGAGATGAAAATAGGGACAAATGGCCTACAGTAGGGACATGTGTGAAACATCACCCTTATACAGTGCTACAACAACAATGTATATACCAGTATTGCAATGGCAACTGTTACAGATCTACACTACAGCATATCACAATACAACAGTCCACAACCCTTACAATCTGCAATGTGGTCCTAACATGAGCAATGAGTGTGTAATATGGGATTGTATGTTAGGACAGCAAATATGGGGAATACATACCTTCACAAACACTGAAAGCATATGTGTGCACACACTCCAGATAAAATATAGTGGAAGCAGCTGTTGAGATACTGACTGCATGCATTCTTCATGGAAATGCACCTTTCAGCAAGTACACATCCCCAATGTCACATCAAGAAATGGTCTGCTGTCCAAGACGTTTGGCCATTAAATGTGCCACTTACCTGTAACAGAGGCAGCCGTGGCTTGCACACATCTTACATGCCATGGTATGGACCCCATACCCAACAGGTAGCACCCAGGAAATGGACATGTAGCCATGCCTCACCATTGCTATACCATGGCAAACAGTGCAGACAGTCATGTATGTGGCGAGGATGCATGTAACAGCAATAATCTAGGAAATAAAAAGATGGCCATCCAAGACAGATGATGCCACATGTAGCAAACCGGTCATGCTGGCTGCCTAGTAACATGCCACAACACTGAGGGAGTTGCAGGAATGTCTAGCAAGTACTAGCTGTGCAGTACCCATGTCAGCATTTGCCTGGACTCTGCATACGTGTGGCCCATGGGTTAGGCTAATCAGATGGGGCAGTTGTACCACAGGAAACATCAGCCAGGCCTCTCTACAAGTAGTGTATGCATATCAGAAAAGGTCCCCAAAAGGCATGCGTAGCAATGTGTACTGGTGTATAAACACCACGTTGGAAACCTACAGACAGTATCAATTAAGATACATGTGCTGCACAACCAATACCTCACCCCACCTCAGGCCAGCATCCCCATCTGTACCTTGCCAGTGCCAGTGGTCACCTGTATGTTTGCCATTCATTAGCTGGGACTAGGCTGCTACACATGGTGTTCAGTGTTTGGGACACTGCAAACTGACACACATGTGTAGGCAATAGTTGTCAAGCATCTGCAAAAAGGGTGAAGGTGGGGAGGGGGTGTCATCATGACATGACAGTGCACTGCAGTAGTGATCCAAAGGATGCTACGAATGGCTGCATCTGCACACAGTCAGGATCAGGAACAGTGGCAGACATAACCCTACCCCCACAGCAATAGTGACAGCAGTGTGTGAACTCCAAGGGATGTGCACATAAATTGAACTTGCAATCATGCAGAGTTGGAGGACATGTGTAGGGCAGACTGACCAAATACTGGCAAATGCAGATAGCCCATGCTAGTATACCCCTGCCAGGAATAGTGACTGCTGTAGTACACATAACAGTAGGTGCAACAAGCCATCATGTTATGGGCATACACACATATGCATCCAGTCTATGTATCTCAATCAGCATCAGCACAACTAACACATTTATTTGACACTGCATTTGATTGTACAGGTCATATATCACATACCAGGTTCATGTAATGTTAACATATGCAGTGATGTGGTCCCATGGCAAATCAAGGAAGAGGGCATCATATCGAAAAGGGTGTGTACACTCCCCATAGCCAAGGTAAAGTTTGACAGTTGTCATTGTATTGGCCATACATGCACCACTGATGATGACATCTGTAAATCTGAAATTAGGCATTCACAAATGGCATCTGTCCACATATCATCCCAGGTATGTGTCGGACAAACACATAGGGGCTGTGAACAGCAGAGCAGACATAACTGACACAGTAATACACATTCAGCAATAGTGTGTACACCCGTGAAGTATGTTGTACAGTACATGCCAGGGTGCCGAACAGGTGCACAGTAATACTGTGTACATGGGTGCAGTTTGTTCCAGGGTAAGGGGCATCACCTACTAACACAGCTCATGCATCACACACATGTATACTGTTGCTAGCATGGATTGACTATAGATGCACTGCATGCTGTTGAGTACCATATGTCATGCATGTTGACAGATGGGTAATGGGAGGTATGTGTGTAATATCTTTGTGCAATCTCACCTGTAAGTGTGTGTGTGTGTGTGGGGGGTTATTTTGTCTGTAAGTGCAATCTAGTGGAGTGGAGGGGGTTGATGTATGTAGGGTGTATGTGTGTGTGTGTGTGTGTGTGTGTGTGTGTGTGTGTGTGTGTGTGTGTGTGTGTGTGTGTGTGTGTGTACTGTTTAGCAATGACATACAGGTCTTAAAGTGCATTTCTTGTTTTCCCCTCACCTTTTGGTGAGGTGGGTCAGGGTCCCTCCTGCAAGCAATCTGATGTTGGTGTCCATACAGACACTGAAAATGATGATAGGTGTGTTGAGGCACAGGCGGGGTTGTCAGAGTCTGAAACTGCGCCATTATTTGACATCCCTGTTATCCACCCCATTCCCACACAAAGTCACAGTGCCTATAGATACCCTATCACCAGTGGCCATAGCAGAGGGACAGTTGGCAGTTGGTGGCAGTGCACAGGACAGTGTGGTATCTATGGCTGCTGTGTCTGGACACAACAGCCATAGCCAGATGCCTGGCAGGGTACCACATAGGCAGATGTACAGGAGTGCTTGTTGGAGGGCTGTTGGTCATCGTGCCCCTGGCAGAAGTGCCACATCTGGTACCACCAGATGCATGTTTCAGGCTGTCATGGAGGTGCAGGCACATATGGAATGGTACACCAGACAGGGTCTGAGGCAGCAGAGGGCTACTCTTTCAGCTGTAAATGACAACATCCGTGATCTTGCAGGTGCCCTCTGTTATTTTACAGAGGTCATGGATAGATGGTGGGGTGAGATGGTGGGACTCATTGACCGTGGATTGTCCATGCTAGAGCATGTGGTGGGACTGGTATGACTGCCACATGGACGTAGGCCAGCAGCACCAACAGGTGGACATGCAAGAACACCAAGCTGCTCCCATAGTGGCAGTACCAGCCCCAGCACTGCAGGGGGGTGCTGTCCACACCTCACCATAGCAGGCCATGTGCACGTGGCCCTGGCCAGTCCCAGAAGGTACCTGGTTCCAGCAGACATATGTCATCATTAGGGGAGAGTACCATACCATGGCTTGTACCCGGACATGCCCATGAAACCCCTGGCAGGCACAGTTCTCATGTCCGTGGCCGGAGACAGTGAACTGCACACCCTGCCAGGTATGGTCTGCAGCTGTCCAACAAACACCTGTATAGGGCACTCACATGGAAGAACTGTGTGCATGCATACTCACACACAATACAAACACACATAGAGCAACCCCATACCTACACACACCAGATCACCATGGCCAGATCAGTAGTTAAAACCTCTCACTTACACACATGGTGTCAAAGGTATGGCCCAGCCTAGGTCTCTGGCAAACCAACAACACACCCTGTGCATATGATGATACCTGTGCCACATCCCTGTCATCCATAACATCAATGCAGGGATAGGCTAATATGATTCTGATGCACACAGTGACTGTACTACAGTGTACCAATGTACTGCTTTGTAACATGTTGTCAGCATTAACGTTTAATGCTTACATGTCAGGAAGTGTAGCTGTCCAGCCATGATGCATTATAGATGTTATTAACACTGAGTGATTGTGGTCTCCATAATGTTATCCATTTGTGTTGTAGGTGTCCATGATTCATCAGGAGGATGGTCTGCTGTCATATCTCACAAAGGGTATGGAACTGTGGTGACACCTTGGCTGTGCCATATCCTGGGTACAGGTAAACATATGTCACAGGTCAGTATAACAGTTACTGCCTGTGCCACATGGCTGATAGGTCTGGGGGTGGTGTATACAGGTGAGTACATGGTGGCTGCTGTTAGCAGACCATCTACAGTGGACAATGGTAGTTGTACTGGGTGGTACACACCACATGTTTGTGTGTAACACACACAGAGGCTTTGGTTTTGATGCACTACACACAGAATGCTGTACACATGGATGTATGTACCTGTGCAAGGAACCCATTGTAGCCTATATAATCTAACCAAGCCAGACTATGCAGAACAACACATTGTGGAATAAGCAGTCCGCTAGTTTAATGTCATTGATGATGGTACCGGCAGGCTATATGTCCCCTTTCCCAATGTAGTGCAATCCTCAACTTGGTAAACATATGTGTGCTGGTGTGGGTTGGACACCCCTATCTTTTGGAGGGTGAGAGGTGCTGTAGAACCACAGATAGTGTGATAGACAACTACCTAACCTGTTAACATGAACTGTACATTATTAAGGCTAGCTACGCAGGGGGATACATTCAATAGTAACTGCAATGATGTTGGCTGTGTCCACACCAGCCACACCCAGCTATATATACCAACCCCAGTATTGCTGCACACCTATACAGTGGGGAAAAGGCCATTTACACATCTAACACTAGTTGTGATGGAATGTATGTCCACAGGATGATACCTGTGAAATGTTAGCATATGCCACACAGTTCTTGGACAGATGACCCCCTGGGACATGTATATTCTGCAACCTGAAGTAGATCCCTCCACATACATGAACACTCTTATTGGCAACACTGGGACTAGACCCCTACTTAGGTATGTAATGCTACTGATGTGTGTGGCTTTACTTGCACATACCACACAGCTTTTAGGATGAGGTGTGTTCCAGGTTTCATGTTACATACACAACATCCCCAGGCATGTACAGTATGGTAATGGGGATGTAAAGGTTGTTTATGGACAATACATAGTGTGACATGCCGTCATGTACACATTGACAACACATAACAGTTAGACACACATCTGAGAGACCTGGGCCTATCAGTGCTAACTACCTTGTCAGTGTGTCCATTGTGTTACAAGTAGATTGCACACAGCACATGCATAACTGAGCTGAATAGTGTTATCAGTTACCTGTATGGTTGATGGTGACAGTGGTCATAATACAGTGGTACAAGCGACGTGTACTGGGGGTACCATGGTGTAATGACAGTATAACCAGCACCCACACCCCAATATGGATAATGTACACACTGGAACCCATGATGACACTCTGACATACCCACCATCACACATTGACCAGGACTGCAATACAACCCCTTGTCCATCCCAAGAGTGCTACTACAGGGATATGCATCTAATGCACATGCCGCGGGCATAGTATGGTGATGCATTGTCATGCCTTCTCTATAGGCAGCAACATCACTATCCCTAGTACTATGTGGCAATTCATATTGTAATAGGAGTATGTGGCCTCGGAATGCTGTACCCTACAATATATACACACATGCACACATACACACACTTGCCAGATCTCAGTGGGTATCCCATGCCTATCAACCCATTTGTGTAACAGTGTTGTGCTGGTACTGCAAGGCCCAGGTAGCCCTTAGGGAGATGAACATAGCAAGGTACATGTAATGTCCGGTACAGCAGCAGCTACATCTAACTATGGCAGTGGGTGGTGCGGTGGGTGTGAAGGGCTTCAGGGTATTCCCAACTACAGGTCTACAAACACACAGACACTGATATTCTCAGTAATGCCACATTTGTCAGTACTGGGGTGCATCAGTGCAGGTGTTCATAGGTGTGTACCAGGCTATTGTCCATGGAGAGATGGGAAGTGTAGGGGATGTGTGTACAGTGCTATCATGCCACGTGCCATGTGCCAGCAGGCCATCTATCAACAGACACCACTGGGGTTATCCTCAGTGACATGCATCAGCCAATTCTCTGGTTTCCTCTTGCAGAGGGCCGGTGAGGTGCTCCAGTTGACATGTATGCAACATGCATTACATAACATGGTTAGTGTCTGTCTTGGAGACCTGTACCCAAGCATCTTCTGTTGACTGTGGTAGTGTAGTTGAGATATCTATGGCATGTGGTGCATACAGGGTGTGGAGTCCTATCTGTGGCATTTATAACACATCTGGGCAGACATGTCAGTGTCAGTCAAACATAGATTGCCTGTAAGTATCCAAGATGGATACCTGACATCTGCACATCTGTACAGAGGACTGACAGAAATCAGCTAGCCAACTAGCTATGAATTAGGATGAATGTGCTGACAGATACACATCTGACACCGATAGGTATG
This sequence comes from Protopterus annectens, assembly GCF_019279795.1. Taxonomy (NCBI): domain Eukaryota; kingdom Metazoa; phylum Chordata; order Ceratodontiformes; family Protopteridae; genus Protopterus; species Protopterus annectens. Next base: position 1,111,651,868 of record NC_056747.1, on the reverse strand, counting down.
TCATTACTACATGATGACAGCCATCACTGACATGTGCTATATACACAGTAGTCTACAGTTATTTTCCACATGTCAGATCATTATCCAGTAGGAAATATTAAATGAGACACAGCTAACACACCAGGAACACAACAGTGAGGACTCAGAGTCCATCTTTGCATGCAGGGGTGTTTGTTTCCAGTACTACAATATCAACCTACTCTTATTTGGGAAGCACTGTCAACAGTAGTAATGTAATGATACACTACATGCCAGTGTGACTGCATATAACCTGGGATACTACCCATGTATGTAACACATTCACATGGATAAGAGTGTTGTACAAGCCATATATACTCAAGTGTCCCAGACAGTAGACTCACACCCCTTGGTACTGTAATGACAGCACATATATGCATGTTATGTACATGGCATTACATACAATTATTACAGATGTCATTACCCTACTATGTTATCAGACTGGAATGTGAGCACTGGTTAAAAGGGCTGAGCCATGCTTAGCAGGTGTCAGCATTGCTGCAATATAACAGTTAAGCACATTTGCGCATTGGTAAGCGAAGCCTACATGGTGTACGCACCCATACATTTAACCATACCTTAGCACCGCTTAGCTTTGGCAAACCCACGCAAATGCGCTTAAAGCTGCTCAAAACTGCCTTAACCACTCTGTATCCAACAGCCCTTGTTCTGCCCAGCAACAAAATAAACAGCCCTTGCAGGTCTTGAACCCAAGGACCGTGTACACTATAGTCACAGCAGTTCAGCACTACGACATGGCAGCTGTGAAGACAGTTGTTTTTCCAATATATCTGTCAGTACACATATTGAATAGTATTGAACAATTGCTGTGACATATACAATTGTGTAGTATTTGTTAGTGATAGTATTGTTGCATCACATATGTTGTTATATCTAAATATACACATATCAGATACATACGGTGTGATACATCTGGGAAGGTATACACAACAATAATGTTTACACATGACAAGGATATGGATATATATATATATATATATATATATATATATATATATATATATATATATATATGTGTGTGTGTGTGTGTGTGTGTGTGTGTGTGTGTGTACATGCACATACACATATATATTCATACATATGTATTTATATACATCTGTATATTACATCATCTATATGGCCATATATAGATCTCTATGTATATATATATATATATATATATATATATATATATATATATATATATGTATGCGCATCATATATGCATATATATTTATGTCCATATAAATGTAGATTTCTATAACTATGTGTGTGTGTGTGTGTGTGTGTGTGTGTGTGTGTGTGTGTGTGTGTGTGTGTGTGTGTGTGTGTGTGTGTGTGTGTGTGTGTGTGTGTGTATATATATATATATATATATATATATGTATATGTGTGTGTGTGTGTATATGTATAGACATATATATAAGCGTATATATATATATATATATATATATATATATATATATATATATATATATATATATATATATATATGTAGATATGTATATGTGTATATATATATATATATATATATATATATATATATATATATATATATATATATATATATATATATATATATATACATATATGTTTAACATATGTCCAGAACATGGAGTGGAGTCATACCTCAGCACCAATTGTCTCAACCTCTTAGTGCAAGGGGATGTCATGTACATATTGCAGGTATATATGTAAACTGTTGCTACTGTAACAGGGGTTGTCTTAACAGAAAGGTTGTGTCTAGGAGGTCACATCTGCTATTGACATGTACACCATCAGTTACTGACAGACATCCTAAGGTCATCATAGTACAGTATCACTGATATCACAGTAATGGTGCTGTGAAATACAGCAGAGATATGGCCAATATATTTGGACAGTCTGACACACTCTGGTCAGTCCAGAGGTATACACAGAACCCCTTAGTGCAAGACATGTGGACCAAGTCTGACAATGTGGATGTTAACAGCCATGTAAATGGGTATATCACGTAAATACTGGAAAGCATATGCCTTCACAGGTTATGCATTCACACACTCCTGTCTGTCCTGACACATAATAACCGGTGGTGCAGAGGTCACATGGCCACATACTACCCACTAGTTAGTGACATACATTTGTACAGCATCCCACTGCTTTGTCAGAAATACATGACAGTTATGGTGGCTCGGCAGCAGTACATCTGGCAAATATCTGGACATAACATCACACTGGGTAAGTACACTAAGCTTCTAAGCATGTAACAAAGCACTTTGCAAACTACAGGCAGACTGGCACAACACTGGCCTACATTTCTTATGGGGGAATATACATGTACCTGCTAATATAGCAGGCTCTACAGGCATGTCACAGCACAGAGTAACAGACACCTGTGTGAAAGTGCATACCCACAACCAATGTGAACACAGTCACAGCCACATATGGTAAGCTAGCTTAACATTACAGTATATAGACTGTCTGATCAACACCATATGTGCCACTCACACACTAACCCTACATATACTGGGCCACTACACAGTGTGGTCCGATGCCTTTTTGTGGTATGGGACGTTTGTGTTTGGCCGTACAAACATGTAAGCCGATAGGGTACCATACACTGGAGCAGCATGTAACATCAGATAGAACAGGACCAAGAACAATGGCATCTACCACAGTCTGTACACAGGCCAAGGTACATATTCGCAATACACACACTGTCGACAATCACCATAAGTACACAGACCTCAGTACTGTACACACAGCCACAGAATCCCCAGGTTATGTCCTCAAATATAACCCTTACTATACATAATATGTGTAGCAGTCTGATATCTCACTGGCTTGTTATCAGATATGATGTCAATAAATAATGGTGTACAGAACATATGCACCTCTTACTGCATGACATATGTACAAAGGTTGACAGAGTTGTGGCTGGAAGCACAAACACAGGGCCAATATTGACATGTTGCTGTGATAATCTCATACACTTACTGTTGTAACAGGGTTTGTTGTGACATATATCCTATGAGGGATATGAAATTAGTAACTCTCATGGCTGTCATCATGTACTGACTGCAATCCTCAGACTATGCTTCTGCAATTCTAAGATAGGTAATCTGTGAGTAACTTAAGACACATAAGGCTCCAAACACTGGCCAGTCTGCAGATAACCCTACAGGTGGGAGTTTCCTCAAATGCATAACACTGTCATGACAGATATTAAATCATGTAGACCAGCCATATCCACACAAACCCTGTTAAGCCACCATTACTCCAAATGCAGAAGAGCAAAACCTACATTCTGTAGTCATGTCTGGTACATCCCCCTCCTGCTTGTTGGCCTGTCTCCACAGTGTATGTTGTTAGAGGTATAGCCTACTATCATCTGTGATGCTGTTTGCCAAACACCGACATGAAGGCCTGCTCACAGTGAATGAAACGGACCAACACCCACATGATGTTCCTAGTTATAGGAGTGTGTTTCCATGCAATTTGCTATGGGAACGTTACCACAGCTGTTCCACATGCAATCAGCTAGTGGAGGAATGCAATTCATGCACAGGCCATCGGCTGATCATGAGCATCACTTACAAAACACAAGCTGCAGCCTAATCAAAGCAGGTGTACTTCTCCACATCCACCATAGAGGGAGTGAGAGAGATAGACAGAGACAAAGTAAGACAGGGAGGGGTTAGGTGAGTAAACTCCTGCCTGACTATGTATTGCTATTACATGTATATGCAGTTATTGCATGTGCCACAGAACTTACATGTTGGGGAGCTGTCCAAAGATATATTTGACAGTGAGTGACATCAGCAACAGTGATAACGGTGGGATAAGGTAATTGTAGTACATGTGCCTGTTCACAAGAACAGGTGTGAACGTTGACACTGCGATACTCTCTCAGGGACTCACACACATTATCACAGTTGGCAGGGTCAGGATTAGACTTCCTAACTAGCTAGTTTGCCACAATACAGTAATACTCAGGTATTACATGCACCACAGAGGTTATCAAGCTGATATATGGGCAAAGGGTATGTCAAGGTGTTTGACACAGAAGGCATGCTTCAGTAGGCCAATGGGAGGTGTAGTGAGTGCCCATGGTGTCCAAAGCATTATACTCCACACACACACAGACACAGGTTTGCCGATACTGACATGCATGGGTGCATTGCTTCACATGTGTGTAGTGGTTGACTGTGCCAGAAGGCTGTACAAGGCTAGATAAAGGGTATGCCTTGGCATCAGGCCACATGACAATGGTCTGCAATGTGGCTTAGGTGTGTAGTGTCAGGATTGGCCCACACAGGTGGGTATTATATTCACCATCCACTCATCTGGGTTACTATTGTGGGTGGCCAGTGCTGTGCAATGCTTGCCATGTATGTGTTCTATATTCTATAACATGGACAGTGTCTGGGATGTGCACATGTCCCACATACATGTTCTGTGACATGTGGAAGTGTGCCTGGGGTATCTGGGGCAAGTTGTGTAGACAGATTGTTATCATCAGATGTGCCATTCCTGACCTCATGTGGTGAGAACTGGCAATGGACACCATGTTGACCCTCCACCTACATTGACAGCATGATACAAGTATTCACTGGTGTCAGTGACATCTGTCTATACAGGGCATGTGTATAAAGCATGGTATGTCCTTTGTGGGTTACATGTGCTGGCTCTACAGTTATTGCAGGCGTCCAGTGGGGACTATAGCGAAGGAGCACTGTATGCAATGATTTGCCTATTGTAGGGATGGGACAGGGTGCCATGTCCTCTGTAGTCCACTGCAAGCACATGGTTACTATCTGTGGGCAATATGCAGGGAACTACCAACATAGTGGTTGTTGCCTAGCCGAGTGTGTGTATGAGACATGGGTGAAGAGTGTTCTCTGGGTAATACAATGGTTGCCTATATTGTTCCCCAAGCCATGATTTCACAGGTAGGGGTATGGATTGTCTACCCCAACCTCTCTGCTGTTTGACATGTGTTATCCTTGTAAGGTGGACATTGTGACATATAATAGGCCCACCATATAAGAAATTTGCAAAACTCACTCCACAATGAGTCCTCTTTACACACTCACAGCTACCTCCACACAGGATACTTATGACAAACACACACACACACACACACACACACACACACACACACACACACACACACACACACACACACACACACACACACACACACAGTTGCCATGTCTGTGATTAGAACTCCTACCTAACTAATACATCACACTACGGCATTACACAGTTATAGCATGCACCATGCAGCTTACTGGGATACTTTTTCCTCAAAGGTGTATATCAAAGTGAATGACATCAGCAGACTTGCCATAGTAGGGCAATGGAAGTTGTAGTGACTGTGAATGGCCTCAAAAGCATTGATCCCTACACAGACAAAAACACACAAAGTTATACAGTTGCCATGGCTGGGATTAGAACACCTACCTAACTAGTACATCACACTACAGAATTACGCAGTTATAGTATGTGTCATGGAGTTTACTGGGCTATTTCTTCCCCAGAGGTGTATATCAATGTGAATGACATCAGCAGGCTTGCCAAAGTAGGGCAGTGGAAGCTGTAGTGACTGTGAATAGCCTCAAAAACATTGATTCCTACACAGACAAGCACACACACGCAAAATTATACAGTTGCTATGTCTGGGATTAGAACTCCTACCTAATTAGTACATCACACTACAGCATTATGCAATTATAGCATGCATCATAGAGCTTACTGGACTACTCCTTCACCAAAGGTGTATATCAAAGTGAATGACATCAGCAGGCTTGCAAAAGTAGGGCAGTGGAAGTTGTAGTGACTGTGAATGGCCTCAAAAGCATTGATCCCTACACAGACACACACACAAAGTTATACAGTTGCCATGTCTGGGATTAGAACTCCTACCTAACTAGTTCATCACACTATAGCATTACACAGTTATAGCATGTGCCACGGAGCTTATATGGATACTCCTTCCCCAAAGGTGTATTTAAAGGTGAATGACATCAGCAGGTTTGCCAAAGTAGGGCATTGGAAATTGTAGTGAGTGTGAATGGCCTCAAAAGCATTGATCCCTACACAGACAAACACACACAGTTACCGTGTCTGGGATTAGAACTCCTACCTAGCTAGTACTTCACCCTATAGCATTACACAGTTATAGCATGTGCCATGGAGCTTATAGGGCTACTCCTTCACCAAAGTTGTATTTCAAGGTGAAGACATCAGCAGGCTTGCCATAGTAGGGCAATGGGCAGTGCAGTGTGTGTGCATGGGCCATAACTCATTCATCTGGAGGCAGACACACAACACTCAGACACACACAGGTTTTCTATTTTACAGGTACGTGTCTACAACTGCTAGATGAATACTGACTTGTACAGTCATGTTACATGGTTATCACAAGCACCACAGACACTACAGTGCTGAGGGATTCCAGAGGCAAATGTCTACAGTGATTGACATTTGCACAACATGTGGTTTTAGCCAATTGGATGTATGCTGGGTGGGACAGGCTTCATGATGGGAGGCTCTTTGTCACTGTCTGTCATTCTCTTCCACACATCTATGTATGTGTAATGTTGGCCTATTATAGTGTGTTGCCCTTGGATATATGTGTGTATTCCTATCCAATGTGTATGCAAAGCATGACTGATGTGCAATGAGGAATGTGTGCACAAACATCTGTGACTGTCGGATATGTATAGTCCACTGTTGTTGCCAGACATGGCTTCATTTTGGTAAGTGTGGGAGCATGCCCAGTATGACCTTTTGTATTAAATGTGTGAATCTACTCCAGGTAGGTTGTAGTCTAGTGCATGCTTTTGTGTTCTACACCTACAGCTAGTAACCTGTTTCTATGGGATATCTGTAAATTGGTTATAAATATGGGGTCAAAATGGGCAAAGGATAGTGGGTTACTGTAGGTAATTGTGTCTGTGCTGTTTCGGCAATATGGTCTTGGTGTTAGCAGAGATATTCATACATATGTACTGTTTTACACTGTGATGTTTTATGTCATCAACTACTGTCAGGTATACATATTTGCTTGTAGTAACTTCCTGGGGAACATAGGGTGAATGCAGCTGTGTCCAGTATTGTGGTCTGCAGCCTACATATTCTTGCACAATCATACCATTCTGGAGGGGAAGCTACAGAAACTTGCTGATGGGTCTGTGTAAATGGTTCAGCATCTAGGTACAGTGGTGGCTGAGGATCCCATGCTTGTACATCCATTGACGTGACAGTATGGCCATATTCTGCTGTGGCCATACCTCACAGCTGTACAGATTCACACAGGTTACCCAGAGGCAGGGGTCATATTTCTGGACATTACCTCTTCACATTGTGGTTTACAAGCAGGTTTGCAGCCACCCATTCCTGTGTTTGCAAGCAGGGATAGTATGTGCACACGGCTGATTTTCAGACTTCACACACACTCCATGCCAACCATGCTCCTACCCCCCCCCATTATTCTATTCTCTTCCAAACATTATGCAAACATTATCTGATAAGTTCCCTATAGTTATCACTTCATCCCAGCAGTAATTTGGTGTTGGTCCACAGTTCATGCAGTAGGACATGGTGGACATGTTACTGGAATTTGTCAACAAGGTCTTGCATTTTGGTTCTGTGGACTGTGTTATGTTGTTATTTGGGAGTCCATGACATAACATACATTGGCAGTACAGGTGAGACACAGGCCTTTGGCAGAGGACTGTAGGGGATTTGGTAGTGATGCAGGCCAGCTGTAGCAGGCAGTTGCATTGTGTAGCTCCTACAGTCCCAGACTGCAAGACACTCTATTCCTCTGGGGTGACATGGTAGGTGTGCAAGGTGTGAATGCCAATACTTTCTGTCATTATTGATCCAGTGGTGTGAATGCTGGCAGGGTGCTGCATACAGCTAGGGACACACCTGCATGGGAGACCTCTTCTGCATGCTGCATTCTGTGATAATTGCCATACAGAGGTGGGGGTCATATTGTACTCATTTCCAACAGCAGGGATAAGACCTGTGAGGTACCTGTGGGTGATGGTGGGATGAGCTGGATGCATATGTGCTATGGACACTACTTGCATCTGACTCACATGGGGCATTCCATGTATGTTGGCTTGTGCAGGGACATCAGCAGTTTCTCAATACATCATACCTGTGACCTTTGTGGTCTGCCAGTGTTTGGCCAGATGACATCAGTATTCCATACTACAAACCCAACTAATGTGCTGCTAACCTGTATGTACAATTCCAAAGGTGTGTCCATTTGACAGTAACATATTATACACTGTCTGTCTGTGGTACTTCCACCTGTTTACTATCTGTATGTCTGGGCCCACATTCATGCCATGTCCATCTTTCAGATGGTGACAGATATTACATCCAAGCATTTACTATGGCTTACTGCTGGAATGTGTTTTGCTGGGATGCATTGTGTTTGGCACTGCAGATGTGAGAACTTGGCCCTATCATTGGCAGTACTGGCCAATGGCCACCAGAACAAACCTCACCTTGCCTGCATGCTGAGCACTCTTACACAACACACACCAACCTAACAAACCAAGCCCTGAATATTCTACATATGCTACAATCTATCCTGCTACTTTGGCTGGCTCAGGTAACCTATGCTCCACTGTTATTATACCTACACATACATGTTACTACATTTCTACATAGGATTGTGGGGGGGGGGGGCACACATGACAACTGTACACATTTGCTATGACTGTACTGGTATTTTAGGTACTCCATTTCATTCTGTATGCTGACCTATCATGCAGACTTGAGGCATATCAGTGTACTACAGTCCTTAGGTTTTATTGACCTACATTTCAGTTTTATACTTCTTACCCTTCAGAACTAAAATCCACCTGCCTGACCTGTTATCCATAACCTTCAATCAGAGGCCTTAGCCCAGCCTTTGTTTGTGCTTGTCTATGCCTGTCCTGCTGGCTGAGACTGTTGTTAGGTATGTGAGCCTCCCTGACTGGCATGTGTGTGTCCTATGGACACACATTTGGCCCATCACATTTCCTGCAGTGAGTTTTGTCATCTTGTCTAGTACTGGCTACTATGGTGACACCAGTATTTGTTACAGATTTCATGCTGTCTCTGTAGGTGTCTACTATCTGCTGGCATCCCATTCAGCCACCCAATTCCCTTGCATGCTCACATCCATATCATAGATATAAGTAACAAAACATACTACTCCATTCAGCAATTGATCGGGAGCGTGACTTACCTTGTGGCTGTGCCAGTATTGAGGATTGTTCTGGAGGGCTGACTATGTTGGATGCACATAGTACACTCCCTATACATGGTTAAGCACAGGTAGTGTCATCTTTGGCATACATTTTACTGTATGTGAGAGTCAGAGAGAGGTGTCATTCCCTGGGTTCCTACCATGTCAGTGTATGTGCTATGCGTTGCCTCTTTGACAAGGCCTGGGCATACTGGGCATGCCTCCTTCTGCCTACTGGGGAAGGCTCAGGTTGTTCCTCCTCTAAGTCACTCTGTGCCAGTGCAGGCCTTGGCAATGGTGGGAGGCTGTGTGGTCCTGCCCTGTGCTGTTCCTGCTGCAGCTGTTTCCACAGGATCATATTGTATAGCATGGCACATACGATCATAATTTGGGTACATGTAGCTGGTGAGTACTGCAAGGCTCCACCGCATATGTCCAGGCACTGGAACCATGACTTGAGCATCCCAAACACACCCTCTATTATGATTCTGTTCTGTGCGTGTGCCTCATTATGGAGTTCTTGCTCGGGTGTGTGTGCATTTCTGATGGGTGTCATCAGCCACGGCTCCAGTGCGTAACCAGCATCCCCCACTAGTTGGCCATAAGGGATGTCCCCACTGGCAAATCTCTGGTACAGCTGCATCATATGCCAGATGTGGGAGTCATGATAGCTTCCAGGGCAGCCAGCACACACATTCATTATAATGCCCTCTGCATCGCACATGACCTGACAGTTGATGGAGGGGAAGTTCTTGCGGTTGATGTACTGGATGGTGCTTTGATATGTATGTGCATGCAGTCTATAGCATCCACTATCTCAGGGTATTCTGCTATTTGGTGGAAGAGACGCATATTGCTGGTCAATGCCTCACGGCTGTTGTGGAAAAATATGTGCTCACTGGCATATGCTGACATGGCATCCAAGAACTGGTAGAGTACCCTGGTTGCCAGTGTCTGTGAGATCCCCATGATATCCCCAGTTGGCCTTTGGAAGGTACCTGTGGCTAGTATTCTTAGGCCTACACATACCTTGGTATCCACTGGGATGGGATCCCCACTGTTGGTTCTGTGTGTGAGGTGTGGTTGGCACATCTCAACAATTTGCTATAGCAGGTCCCTGCCCACCCTATAGCACTTCAGTATCTCCAGCTCATGTAGCCCCTGGTAGGTTACCCTGGGTCTGTACACTGTTCTCCTTCTCCTCACTGTGGGTTGGTCATCAGCATTCTCATTCTCAACACCCTCAGCCTCTTCCACATGTTGATTTAAGAGAGCTGCTGCAGCCCCTATAATTTTGTGGCTTTTGTTTGGTAAAATTTCCCCGCTTGTGTAGACCAGTGGTGTAGAGTTTGTGGGAAAAAACAGAGGGAAATGTGTTTGCTTAGTTATGAGTGGCAGGTGTTAAAAGAAAGAGGTGGAGGGGAATGGCATGTTTTATGGAAGACCAGATTGCTGGCATATTGCAATCAGCATGAGTAGTACATTATAGTGACCACCAGCTAGATAATGCATATCATCTGGGGAGGGGGCTGGGAACTGAAGATAAGCCCCATTGTATAATAATCAAATCCAACAGTTTAAACTACATGACTGATTAATTAAGCAAGCTGCTCTGCAAAAAGTCCTAGTTCTAGCTTGCATGGTAGAAAATTTTCTAGTGTTGATCTATGAGCAGAGAGAAGCTTTGTTATACTTGATAGCAAATCTAAGACAATAAGGAGCAATAGTGACATAGTAGTGTGCTGGGCTGGGCTGCTGCCTGTGTAATTGGCTGATTCTGATACATTTCACCTGCCAGCTATGCTAGTTCTCCTTGATTACCTTCCTACTGCTGTTTTCCTTTCCCATTGCCTTCCTGTTTAGGCCCAGGGGCTCACTGCACAAACATAGTGCTCAGATGTGCATGTAGCTGCTATTTCCTGGTTTACTTTTTTTTCCCCTTTAAAACATGGTGCGTGGCATACACACCCACTTAGGCAATGTAAAGAGTGCTTGGCAGCTTCAGGCACACCCCTTGCTTAGCTCTGCTAAGCTAAGGGCAAACCCGAGCAACAGGGCTCCAGTAAGCTTACAGTATGCCTGACACACCCCTCTATGATGTCAACTAGATCTTAGGCTTGCACCATGGTCTTCCTGCACCTACATAGTTCGGTGCAGGCTAGCCATGAGGGGGAATCTGGGATTCAGTATCATTCCCCTCATTTATTTAGGATTGCCTGCTAATGCCTAGTTACAAGTCTGACATTGAGCCTTCCCCCTTAGTAACCATTATTCACTGGCCATGTTGTCTTCTGCCTGCCATTGAGTATAATGACAAAACTGTGATTTTGGATAGAATGCTTTTTTTTTTTTTCAGGCCAATCCCATTTGCGTGCCACTGCCCTACAATTAAATGGCCGAAATCGGCCAAAAATAATGAAAGTTATTTTTTTTTATTTTTACAACTTTTTTCCATGCCAGTGGCCATATATTTGACCATTGACATGCTTTACACATTATATACACCCTTTATTTGGAGCTGTCATGGCTCTGTTGTGTAGTTTGCAGAAATGTACTCGGTTACACTAGTCCTGCATGGCCAGCTGCCAGCTTCCTGGATCACAAATTCACCTCATTTGTATGGTTTGCATCTGCAAATGGGGTAATTTGCATACTGGAGCTGTGTCCGTGCAAGAATAGTGCAGAAGCGCTCGTGCACATCCCAAGAGCTTGTTCCTGGATCTCGCGGTGGCCATATTGCCTCCAGCAGCTCCTGCACTATTCCTGCACACCATGCAGAGCTTGCTGAATCCTGGGGTTTGTAATAGGGATCGTTGCTAGATCCAACCAAAATCAGTGTTCACTAAGAAACAACAAATCCCAAAAAAATAATATGCCATAATAACTTGTAATTACAGTATATAGAATCAACCTAATACTGAAGAAACACCAGTGCTAGACCCTAATAAATGCTATTTGCAAAAAAACATGTCAAAGAATTCTATCAGAAAAAAAGTCATTCCTGTTTTTTAAACTGACAAAAAGATGTCAAACACATTATTAAATTCCAATAATGTGGTTCGTATATGTAGGATCATAAAATGATCATATTCAGAAGCATAAATACCATATATAATGTCCAAAAATTATTACAATCCATAAATAAGATTATAGTTCCGTAGCAAAATTTCAAGACTGATCAATCAGTCCCAAATAGTGTGAACCCTCTAATATGCTTTCACAAGGGACTCGACTGAATATAACAGGCTATAAATGTCATATTCCTGGTTAAACAATATTAGGAAATAAGGTCCCAGTTGACAGAACCTTCTGTATAGCCTAAACGATACCAAGTCCTATAGTTCATAGAAAACGCCATTAGTCCACTACAAACAACATATAAACATGACCCACAATGGACCAACCTTTGTGCAAATAAACACAGTAAAGAAAGAAACAATAAAAAAGTTGGTATCAAATATAAATGTCAAAATAGGTTCGACCTGCTAAAGGACTCACAAACCCAACTCGTGCATCTGCTTTTTCATGAATATAAATCCGTTCCAAAGTTAAACAGCTGCTTAATCCATAGGCAAACCAGCATGGAACATTAAGAAGCCCTGTGTGAGTACATCCAGCTCCAATGACATATACTGTTCCCTGGATGCACTATAATCCAAACTGAGTCCTGTCCTGCAATTACCCCAGGAGACAAAGATATTTAGAATCCAAGAAAAGCATGGATCACGTTCCTGTAATGGTACTAAGCCCCAATTCAGATGGATACAAAAAAGTCAGTACTGAAACCTCTGGAGGTACAAGAAAAACACAAAATGGTGCTGATCCCCAGTCCAGATTAGTGACTTCTTATCCCTCTGCCAAATTAACAATAACAGTTCCATTGGAAACAAAGTGGACACATTGTTACACAAGGAGAATTTGATGCTGATACAGAGATGTACTTCTCCTAGATGGAATATCGTGTCTGATTCCGTTGGTGTTACAGCCACAAATCTGATGAATTCACTCAGGAGCCATCAGTGAGTACGTCAATGCACAATCCAAAAAGAACTCACAAGTACAGCTGGTGCAAAAGACCCAAATCCAAACAGCAATTTCAAAAAACAGGCCAGCACCAAAGGAGTGAATATAAAAAATATATATATCTATTGTGGCACCCCAAACAGAAAAATCCAGTCATACCGGTTTCGGCAATAATGCCTTCTTCAGTAACAAATAACAGTAAACCTCTGTGCATTTCAATATATATAAAGAAGCAATCAATTAGTCAACCAATCAAACACAAAAATACATCAATTATTATAGATGGTCATTCAAGCCAGGGGAAAATAATCCATCTAGTTTAATGATCCAACTTTTCTCTTTCTTATTCAATAGAGAATGCCATCCCTGCTTATTACATCTATCTCCCTGTATTTTATCTATAACTAAAAAAATAAATCTGGCTGATGGCTGCTTAATAGTATGTCTGTATAGGGTATTAGAGAGTCGTTGGTTACGGATGTCACTCAAATGTTCAGACATCCTGACCCTCAGCGAGCATGAAGTTAGGCCAACATAAAAACCCAAGCAAAAGCATGCAGTTAAATAAGGAAGTCAGTCTGTGCTACAATTAGCGAAAAATTTGATGTCATAAATCTGACTAGTGTTTTTACCGGTGAACTGCTTAAATTTTAGCATATGCTTACAAGATGAACAGTGGTCACATGGATTAGAACCAGTTTCTGGAATAGCACAAATACAGCTTCAGCTGAATCTTGTTTTTACAAGAATTGTAACAACTGTCTGCTAATTTGGTATCCATAATACTATCTTGTAGCTGAACATTGTTTTTACAGGAATTGTTACAAGAATTGTTACAATTGTCTGCTACCTGGTATTAACAATACTATCTTGTATATTGTACATATCTGTAAATGTAAAATTGTAAATGGAATGTGTGTTGGACATTATTGTACTGTCTTCATCTCCTATGGAACTTCTTTGTTTGCCCTACTGCTCTACACATCTCATTAGTATTAATTAATGTTAGTCAGTATTTATCTCTGTCACAGTTTTATTGTACTGGACCTTTTCTCCCTGAGCCTCCGCTGAAAAAGGTCTGTCATCCCAGTCAGACAATCCCAGTAAGCACATGTAAAAATAAATACAATAAATAAAACTAAATTGAAATTAGAGTCTGTTCAGAAGCAGTAAGAAGATATAGAAGCCTGCTTTAGACACACTTCACAACTGTCCAGATTTTTGTAGAATGCCCAGATTTTTTGTCTGCCCTACATACAGTTTGTGGTTTTCTGCCAGATCACAGAGGACTGACTGAAGTCACTAAATAATACCAAGTGAATTTTAGACTTAATTTCCTTCAAAACTGTTTAACACAAAGCATGTTAGTCTAGCAACTTTCTAAGTGTATAAAATAATATTTAAAAGTTGTCCCTATTTTTGGGGCTTTGTCTCCCCATTATTTTTGGCTTTGTCCAGATTTCTCATGTTAAGAGGTCGATAGGTATGGCTAGACAGGAAATTATGAGTGGCAGGTGTTAAAAGAAAGTGGTGGAGGGGAATGGCATGTTTTATGGAAGACCAGATTGCTGGCATATTGCAATCAGCATGAGTAGTACATTATAGTGACCACCAGCTAGATAATGCATATCATCTGGGGAAGGGGCTGGGAACTGAAGATAAGCCCCATTGTATAATAATCAAATCCAACAGTTTAAGCTATGTGACTGATTAATTAAGCAAGCTGCTCTGCAAAACATCCTAGTTCTAGCTTGCATGGTAGAAAATGTTCTGGTGTTGATCTATGAGCAGAGAGAAGCTTTGTTATACTTGAAAGCAAATCTAAGACAATAAGGAGCAATAGTGACATAGAGATTTATTTATTTATTTATTTCCACTTGCTTACTGAGAAAGTCTGACTGGGCCTAAAAATAGCCCATTTTCAGTGGAGGCCTGTGGAGAAAAGCTCCACAGAGTTCAATGTTGTAACGGTACAATATGATGTGGAAGATATTTGGCAAACAATATGGTGGAAGAAGTAACATTATATAAAAATGTTACCGGCAGAAAGGAGACGCAGGGCTAATGGAGGTACAAGTAGAGGAGGGGAGGAAGGAAGATCATGTATGGATTCAAGTGAGATGGAGGAGGTGGCACACAGCTGGGGCAATGGTCAGTCCAGTAAATATGGTGCACAAGCTAAACAGTGAAAGATGGACCACGACACAAGCTGTGTAGCACAAGCATCCAGGAGGAAGGGATTACACATAACTGCTCAAAAAGCTGGAGAGGAGGAGATTATCATGTGGTGATGTCCAGAAGAAGAGTGATGAAATAATGCAACTGATCAATCAGGTTGAAGAATAGCATGTGGAAGGGACAACAGAGCAAAGGAAAGAAAGAAAAAGACAGAACTGATTACCAAACATGTCTGAAAGGGGGTTAGTATGATCAAATGAGATGAAGAGGAACTGACATCCCAGTAATTAAATGCAAATGGTAAAAGGGTGGGGGTAGTGGTCTTATAATAGAAATGGAGACTAAATAGCTGCTTATCTCTCTTTTTATTAAACTGTCATATTGGTCAAAGACACCTGGAATATGGATTCATGAGAACCATCTTTTGTGATGACAGGGAAAGAGATCAACATGGAGCAAATTAAAAAGGAAAGAGAGATGAACAACAAGAAAATCTGGATGAACATAATGAAAGGTGAGAACAAAACACGTACATGGAAGGGAAGAATCTGCAGTGATTGCTTTCTCATGTGTATTATGGTATAAAATAGTGTATTCCATATATTCTCCAAGGTAGTGAGGGTTAGTGCCATTTATTATAGTGGTGTTTATAGGAGCCATGTGTATATTTGATGTTTAAGTTTTCTGCTAGCCGTATGCAGTGAAATAAAAGTGGAGATTACGATCACATAACATATGCATACAAAAGAGAGGTATAAATGGGAGAGGACATCCAGTGTGAAGGGTGTTAACACAAGAGGACTGGGAGTGTTTCTGCTAGCCTTATGTGATGAAATAAAAGTGGAGAATACAATCACATAATATATGACACACAAATATGAGATACAAGATATGGGGTTTGATACTCTCATGGGATAATTGACTAGGCTTAAAATGGTCTAAAAGGACAGTTAGCCTAGTATAAACCTATGAACCTATGAACATGCTATAGGGGCAGTTGGTGCTAACCATAAATTTGTATGCTGATATACAGTAGGCTATTTCTCTTGGGCTATAAGGGAAACATGGGTAAATCATGGCTAGGCTTGTAAAGGCCCTAGGGCTAATAGCCTAGTAATCTCCTATGGTCCTATCATCCCATGAAAGCAGGATTTGGATAGGTAATCTCACAAGAACAGATAATCTTTAAGGTGGGTGATAAAAAGATTAAGCAGAGAGGTTAAAGGACAATTGACTTTTTTTTTTATTTTAAGGTCTAAGTAAAGATGATTCTTCAAAAATGTAAGAAGGATGTTAAGTAGTGTTAGGCAAGAAGGGGATAGCTGTAAAACCAGGAGGACATTAGTGTAGTTCTTGAAATGGAGGTGGACAAGTTACATGGTAATGTAGTGTTCCATTGATAATACTAAAATATATTATCATAAATAATGAGGAGCATGTGTGAAAGGGAAAGAAAGGGGCTGAGCCAGGTTTCACTCACTCTAAAGATGAACAAAATCATGCAAGCAGCTTGAGCAGGTATTTAATAGATAGAGAAACAATGGGAGAGGTGGGCAGGATTCAGACGTTTGATTTTTGAACATGTAATAATGGTGATAGAGTGGAATGGTCAAAGACAAGGAAACAGAGAAGGTAGAATTCAGAGGAAATGGAAAGGAGTGGAGAAAGTATGCTAGGTGAGACATATGACCAGACATGTGGTGAGACATATGACCAGACATGTGGTGAGACATATGACCAGACAGGTGGTGAGACATATGACCAGACAGGTGGTGAAACATGTGACCAGACAGGTGGTGAGACATATGACCAGACATGTGTTGAAACATATGAACAGACAGGTGGTGAGACATATGACCAGACATGTGCTGAAACATATGACCAGACAGGTGGTGAAACATATGACCAGACAGGTGGTGAGACATATGACCAGACATGTGCTGAAACATATGAATAGACAGGTGGTGAGACATATGACCAGACAGGTGGTGAGACATATGACCTGAAACATATGAACAGACAGGTGGTGAGACATATGACCAGACAGGTGGTGAGACATATGACCAGACATGTGCTGAAACATATGAATAGACAGGTGGTGAGACATATGACCAGACAGGTGGTGAGACATATGACCAGACTTGTGCTGAAACATATGAACAGACAGGTGATGAAACATGACCAGACAGGTGGTGAGACATATGACCAGATAGGTGGTGAGACAAAATTAGGGGGTGATTGGAGCAGGAGGGGATGAGATGGAATTAAAACAATGTGAAAGAGTAGTGGGATATACTGGAAGAAAGCGAAGGCAGAATATGGATAAGATCAAGGAGCTGGAGGATGAGTTGAACAAGCTGCATAGAGAAAATAATAGAAAAATGAAAGAAAGGTGGGAAGATAGGATATGAGAAGTGATAAACATATTGAGAAAAATGGAGGAGATGCACTCTGATGCAGAATTTGTTTAGCAAGGCAGAAAGATGATGGCCAAAGAGGAAAGAGGGTGGATGATATGGTAATTTTAGTTTAGAATGCAAAGAAAAGAAACAAAATGCTTAGGTAACGGGTATGCAAATTATGAAGGAGAATGGGTGTTTTTTTAAAAAAATAGATTTTAGAGATTTTTAGAAGCTTTTACATGTTTTGTACAAAGACGTAAGGATGGAGGATGCTTACTTTAGAGAGTGTAAAGGGGTACAAGTTCACTGGAGGATAGTTCAAAGGTGCATAGAAAGATAAAGGTCAGAGAGGTGGTGGGCACCATCAAGCCCCTGAAAGCAGGAAAGGTAGGAGGAGTAAATGGGTACTAAACAAAGTGCAACTAATATGTGGGATTAGACATGAGGGAGACTGTACTGGCAATAATAAATGAAACAGTGGATAGAGAGAAGCCACAATTAGGGCTTTACTCAAGGGAAAGAAGGACCCAGGGAATCAGGTGCAGTGTAATTTTAAGCTTATTTTGATAGGCAGCGTAGCTGCAAAGTTTCTGTGGGTGACTTTAACAAGTGTAGAAAGGATCCTACTGAGAATAACTGTGTGTGAGTTGGTATGGATTTGTGAAAGGAAGATATTCCAGTGATCACTGGAGGTTATTGTTAAATGTCATAGAAGGGGCAGTAGAGGGTAGGAATGGGCAGGCAGGGATTATACTGATGGATGTGCAGAAAGAGTCTGATAGTTCATGCTACAGTGAGTAGAGCTGGTGGCTGGGAAAGAGAAATGGTTACAAGGTGTAAGAGCTCTTTATAAATCCATGAAGATGAGTGTTATAGTTTACTGGGAATTGTCAGGGGAAGATTAGAAAGAGGAACCGGGTAAATGTGTCCCTTACCATGTCAACCATTACTCATCATCATCATCTTTCAGCTTTTCCCGTTAGGGGTCACCACAGTGGATCATCTCTTTCCATTTCTTCCTATCCTCTGCATCTTGCTCTGTCACACCAACTGCCTGCATGTCCTCTCTCACCATATCCATAAACCTTATCTTAGGCCTTCCTCTTTTCCTCTTACCTGGCAGCTCCATCCTTAGCATCTTTTTCCCAATATACCCATCATCTCTCCTCAGCACATGTCCAAACCAGCTCAATCTCGTCTCTCTTGCTTTGTCTCCAAACTGTCCAACATGAGTTGACCCTCTAATATACTGATTCCTAATCCTATCCATCCTAGTCACACCGAGTGCAAATCTTAACATCTTTAACTCTGCCACATCCAGCTCTGAGTCCTGCCTTTTTGTGAATGCCACTGTCTCCAACCCATAAAACATAGCTGGTCTCACTACCCTCTTGTAGACCTTCCCTTTCACTCTTACTGGTACCCGTCTGTCACAAATCACTTCTGACACTCTTCTCCACCCATTCCACCCTGCCTGTACTCTCTTCTTCACCTCTCTTCCACATTCACCATTACTCTGAACTGTTGATCCCAAGTACTTAAACTTGTCCACCTTTACCAATTCTACTCCCTGCATCCTCACCATTCCTCTACCCTCCCTCTCATTTACACACATATATTCTGTCTTAGCCCTGCTGACCTTCATTCCTCTGCTCTCTAGAGCATATCTCCACCTCTCCAGAGTCTCCTCAACCTGATTCCTACTCTCACTACAGATCACAATGTCATCTGCAAACATCATAGTCCACGGGGCCTCCTGTCTGATCTCATCTGTCAACCTGTCCATCACCACTGCAAACAAGAAAGGACTCAGAGCAGATCCTTGATGTAATCCCACCTCCACCTTAAATGGATCTGTCACTCCCACTGCAGTCCTCACCACTGTCACACTACCCTCGTACATATCCTGTACCACTCTTACATACTTCTCTGCCACTCCCGACTTCCTCATACAATACCACAACTCTTCTCTAGGCACCCTGTCATATGCTTTCTCCAAGTCTACAAAGACACAATGCAACTCCTTCTGACCTTCTCTGTATTTCTCCAATAACACTCTCAGAGCAAACATTGCATCTGTAGTGCTCTTGCCTGGCATGAAACCATACTGCTGATCACTAATCATCACCTCCTTTCTTAACCTAGCTTCTACTACTCTTTCCCATAACTTCAAGCTGTGACTGATCAATTTTATCCCTCTGTAGTTACTGCAGCTCTGCACATCACCCTTATTCTTAAAGATAGGTACCAAAACACTTTTTCTCCACTCCTCAGGCATCCTCTGACTTTCCAAAATTTCATTAAACAATCTAGTTAAAAATTCCACTGCCATTTCTCCTAAGCACCTCCATGCTTCCATTGGGATGTCATCTGGGCCAACAGCCTTTCCATTCTTCATCCTCTTCATAGCTGTCCTTACTTCCTCCTTGCTAATCTGTTTCACTTCCTGATTCACTATTCCCACATCATCCAGCCATCTCTCTCTCTCATTCTCTTCATTCATCAGCCTCTCAAAATACTCTTTCCATCTACTCAACACACTCTCCTCTCTTGTGAGTACCTTTCCCTCACTATCCTTTATCACCCTTACTTGCTGCACATCTTTCCCAGCTCTGTCCCTCTGTCTAGCCAATCAGTACAGATCCTTTTCTCCCTCTTTAGTGTCCAATCTCTCATACAACTCTCCATATGCCTTATCCTTAGCTTTCACCACCTCTCTCTTTGCCATGTGCCTCATCTCCTTATACTCATGTCTACTTTCTTCATCTCTTTGACAATCCCACTTCTTCTTCACCAGCCTCTTCCTCTGTATACTCTCCTGTACTTCCTCATTCCACCACCAGGTCTCCTTGTCCTCCTTCCTCTGTCCCGATGTCACACCAAGCACCTTTCTAGCAGTCTCCGTTACTAGTTCTGCTGTAGTTACCTAGCTATTCGGTAACTCTCCACTGCCTCCCAGTGCCTGTCTTAACTCTTCCCTAAACTCCACTTCACAATCACCATTTTTGACTTCCACCATTTAATCCTTGGCACTGCTTTCACACTCCTCCTCATCTTCTTGATCACCAACATCATCCTACAGACCACAATTCTATGCTGCTTAACTACACTTTCCCCTGCCACCACTTTACAGTCTCCAATCTCCTTCAGACTGGCCATCCTACATAGGATATAATCCACCTGTGTGCATCTTCCTCCACTCTTGTACATCACCCTATGCTCCTCCCTCTTCTTAAAATACGTATTCACTACAGCCATGTCCATCCTTTTCGCAAAATCCACAATCATCTGACCTTCTGCATTCCTCTCCTTAACACCATACCTACCCATCACTTCCTCATCCCCACTGTTCACTTCACCAACATGCCCATTAAAGTCCGCTCCAATCACTAGTCTCTCACCCTTGGGTACACCCACCACAACTTCATCCAACTCACTCCAAAATTTCTCTTTCTCATCCATCGGAAAGGAGAAAGAAGGGACTGAATGATAAGATACTCAAGGATAGAGTGTGGTAGGCCGATGAGACAGAGTTATCAAAACTGAAAGAAAAGGGATAGGAAGATATAGGGTTTACGCAAATGAGAAGAACTAGAAAGAAATATGGCAGATATTACATAAGAGTTCTTTGCAGTACACAGAAATAAAATTACACATTGGTGGTACAATAATATACAGGATTAAAGTGTAATGATGAGGAGAGGAAAAAAATATTTGATATGTGGGACAGTAAAAGTAGACAACAAGCATGCCTGTCAGAGTTGGGCTGCAGTCAAACAGATCTGGAAACCGGTGGAAGCACTATGCTACAGGCTTTATAGAAAGATGGTAGATGAAGGTTTCTATTTAATATGTTCAGGGCTGAGCCAGGAGCAACTAGGAGGTCTACTGAAGAACAGGGTAAAGTGGCAGTTTATGGCAGGCTAAGAAGGCTTACCTAGGAAACCTCAACCAACAACTCTAAATGACTATCGACCAGTGGCTTTAACATCGACAGAGATGAAATGCTTTGAGAGGCTGGTTAAAGATCACATAGCCTCAAGCATACCAATGACTCTGGACACATTGCAATTTGCATACAGGACAAAATGTAATACAGTGGATGCCATCTCTATAGCAGTCCATGAAACTCATACACACTTGGAAGGCAAGAACTGCTATGCAAGACTACTATTCATAGACTTCATTTCTGCCTTCAATACTGTCATCCCTCAGAATCTGATAATTAAACTACTACAGCTGGGCATCAACTCCCACTTATGTAATTGGATTCTAAGCTTCCTCACAGAAAGGCCTCAAAAGGTTTGTGTGGGTGACAACAGTTCCGAAAGCATAACCCTGAATGCAGGAGTACCAGAGGGGTGCATCTTAAGTCCTCTCCTGTTCACCTTACTGACACATGACTGCGTCGCCAGACACATGTCCAAAAAAAATCATCAAATTCACTGATGACACCACGATCATAGTTCTGGTCAGAAACAGAGAGAAGACAGCCTACAGGAATGAGATCAAACATCTGTTGGGCTGGTGTGGCAACAACAACTTGGCTCTGAATGTCAGCAAGTCTAAGGAACTGATTGTAGATTTCAGAAGGTCTCAAGAACCACACCAACCTCTAGAGATGAAAGGAATGACAGCGGAAAGGGTCAAAAGTACAATGTTTCTGGGAGTACATATCACTGAGGGTCTGTCCTGGTCAGTCCATGTATCTTACATGGTCAAAAAAGCTCAGCAATGCTTGCACTTCCTAAGGAAATTGAGGAAAGCAAAACTATCGAAGACCATCCTCCAAACTTTTTACAGGGGTACTATCGAAAGCATCCTTACCAATAACATCACTGACTGGTATGGAGGCTGCAACACCTCTGATCATAAGGCTGTTAGGTGAGTAGTAAGGTTAGCAGAGAAAGCCATTGGTTCCTCTCTTGCACCTCTGGAAGACCTACATGAATCAGGCTGCATCAGTAGACCCAGGAAGATATCCAATGATCCTTCGCATCCTGCAAACTGTATGTTCTCCTACCTCTCCTCAGAAGTATGCAATGTAGGGGTTCTAGACTTAACAACAGTTTCTTTCCTCTCTCCATTAGACTACTGAACTCTAGGAGACTGTCAATGCAGTCTTCCCCTCCTACCACATAGTTATGCTATTTATCGGACTGTAGAGATCCTTAACATATCCACGCTTTGTTGCACGATAAGTATTAAACTTTTTCATGTGCAATAACTAACTGATGTGTATATTTAACGTTGGCTCGCACCTTACTTTACCATAGGAATATGTGAAGTGCAAAATAAATTACACTGTGCAATATTCATGCTGACCATTCCATATGCTGCTTAGTTCTTAAGTTATAGTAAGGTCATGCACATGTTGTTACTGAATTATATTTATATGTAAAGTATGTCAGGTCATTATGTTATTATTTTATTCTATTTTTTATTTTTACTTTTACTTTTATTATATTGTTTTATTATTCTTTTTCTCTGTATGTATGTTTTTGCACTGGGAATGAAGCATCACAATTTTGTTCAGCTACACTGTGGTGTAGTTCTGAATGACAATAAAGTTTTCTTTGACTTGACTTTTGATGACTTGAAGTAAAGAGAAAGGAGGATGCAAGAAGAAGATTGCTGTCTTCAGATGTGGTGGTGGGGCATTTGCGTTTTAGTGAAGGAGGTTAGTTAACTTGGAGGTCATATGCTTGCATGAAGACAAGAGGAAGTATGAGAATGACCACTGCTCTGGTTAGCAGATACAGCCTTACAGATATTAAAGATATGTTTGGGGTTGAAGTTAAAATCTGCATTCCCAGACAAAGTTCTCAAACTTGACACATCCTTTGCCTAATTATCATGCTAGCTCAACTATGATGTACTTAACCAATGTTTTATGTGTATGGAGCTTTTATTCCCTAGGCCGCCACTGAAAAGGGGTCTTGTATGGCTCAGTCGAACAATCCTGGTTAATAAGTAAATAAATAAAATGACAATAATCTCTGTAATAATAGTCAGTTATGGTCATGAACTGGGGATACTGACCAAAAGATCAAAACTCTAGTATGAGAAATTTTGTTTTCCTGTGTCTTTTGGCTGGCTTATCAAAGCTTGGCATCTGACTGAGATGGAATTCTAGTTGTATAAAGGCAATCTTATCTGTCCTGCTTAGTTTTCTACCTTTCTGTCCCTCAAAAGAATTGGAAGGAAAGAGATGTAAAGTGAACAATATATATATATATATATATATATATATATATATATATATATATATACACACATACATATATTACCGGTGTATTCTGATGCACACTTGCAACCAAAGCAGTTACTTAAAGTATGACAGAATTGTAACTGACTGGGCATAATCCATTAAGGACTGCCTTGTAATCAAGATAGTGGA
Source organism: Protopterus annectens (assembly GCF_019279795.1). Taxonomy (NCBI): domain Eukaryota; kingdom Metazoa; phylum Chordata; order Ceratodontiformes; family Protopteridae; genus Protopterus; species Protopterus annectens. The sequence goes on along the minus strand of NC_056747.1, from coordinate 1,111,627,606 downwards.
AGACAAGTTGTTATCAAATTTGTAGTTAACTTAAAATAAAGACTCAAGAGATAAATGATGTGCTAGAAGGAGTGTTTATAAAAATATCAGACTTTAGGATGATGCATTATTAGTAACATTAATAATCACAATAATAATTAAATAATAATTGAAGCTGCCCAGAGAGTTTAAAAATGCAGTAAGAACAAAGAGATAAAGTTACTACAGGAAGAAACTAAAAGTAAATTAACTACGCTGTTTACCTTTAGAAGAAAATAATGCTTAGTGGTTCAGATACAGTGACACAGTAAGCAAAAAGCAATAAAGATGGGGATGGAAAAAAAGATTAGTAGAATCATTATGCAATACATAATGCAGAAGACATGTAGTGTATACCACTGGGATATTGCTCCAAAAAATACATCCTGTAGTCTTGGGTTTAATTCCCTCTCTTTCTAATTGCAAACAGGACACTGAACAAATCACTTAGTCTGGTATTTCTTCCATCTCACTGCGTTCCACTTAACAGATGAATACAAAAAAAAATCCTGTAGTTGTTCTTCTGGAGGAAGCTGGGCATTTCATCCATCTTACAAGTAGAAGCTTCACTGATGTTCTTGCCACATGCACCTTTGTTAATAAAATAAATCCCTGCAATTCACTTCCAAGTATCAAGTGGCAACAGACTATACACAGGTTAGGGAGCTTTTCCTAGCCACAAAATATAAAACAAATGCAAGTAATCACATGTATTTCCACACTTCTATATATTCTCAGCTCTGTGACAAAGTAAGCTGGCTTAGGCACAGGGTTTCTTAGAAATCATGACAATGTCTGAAACCTCATGGTCATTAAGCACCATTTAGCATGCAACATCCATTTGGTTTTAAAGCTAAAATAACAGCCCCGAGGGATAGCTTTTTCAGACTAATTTAGGAAATCAAGAAATATTATCAGCTGTGTAGGTGGCATTTTATAGCACTATTGAAATAGTGGTCATAGAAGCTCTTGACAGCAATTTCGCTCTCTTAGATCGGAGTCAGTCACCAGATCCCTGCATTTTAAATAATGCCACTACTTGTACTCCCTGACATCATATTAAAGAGTTTTAGTGCTTAAAAGGTTAAGTTGTTTGACCACAGGCCAATTTTTGATGGGAGGAGGGTGGCAGCAAGAGTAAAAACAGTTGTGAACATGGGAGACAGTCAGTCAGTCATTTCCTCTACAGTTTTACCCTAGTAGTGGAATTTAGCCTCCAGGTCTACTTAATAATCTGGTGCAGTCATTTTTAATTGCTGGCCCAGCAGACTCTGGATGGGAATGAGAGATAACAATATGATCATTTAAAGAAGTACATTCTGTGAGATGTGAGATGTACAGCTCCCTGATTGTAACTACAAGACTCGGCACTGTGGAGCTGGCTGATCAGACTTTCCAGTAAATCTTTTTCTTGTTTATCAGACTATCCTTTGTTGGTATTTTGCAAATGAAAGTATTTCAATATTCTTTCCTCTGTGTAACCACTAATTAACTCTTAGTGCTGGAAATGTTTCAAAACTAAAAGGCAGTGTGGCCTTGCGGTTAAAAGACCATCCATTTAGGAACTAGTACACCCAGGTTCAAATCCCACCACAGACACAGAACATACAGCTTAACTCAGAGCTTGAGGTCACCCCCTAAATAAATTATATGAAAACAAGCTCCACTCACCACAAGAAGAAAAAAAATGACTGTATCAACTCAGCAGGAATACAGCAGATCTGAACTGTGAAAGTTCAAGACATTGTATGAGCTATTACCATCCCATTGGTGCAGGATATTTCACATTAGTTAGGAATGGAATCAAATATATTTCCCTTGTAGCAATAACAGCTGAATATGAAGTCACCAGCAACAGGTAACAAGTCGCAAGAACAAAGGCACAGGAATTACCTGGAAAACATGTCTGCCATGACAAAGACAGACCTTGTGTAGATGAGCATGTGATCAAAGAGTACATTTTATTTCAGTTCTCTAATCAGATACAGAATCATTATGTATGCAGACCACCCAGTGCAAACATTAATTTGAAAAAGTAACTCACAGATTTGCTTATTTTGCAGTCTTGGTGAAAGCTCTGCTGTGCAGAATTTCTCTGTTATGATCGATGATACTGAAGCAACACTTCCTTGATGCTGTAATTTCTTCTGAAATTATACATCTGGAATGCAAGCACAGCAAGAAGTGTACACAGGCCCATTGTCCATTGAAATGACCCTATGGACATGACAACCAAACAGTCTGGTGTTATCTCAGACACAGAGATTCCAGTCTGACCTTTGGCATTTCCCCATCTTCCCATCTGTCTACAGTAAAGGAAGTAAGCAAGACAACAGCATATTTCATGGACAGGGATAGTAAAAACTGTCTAGTCTCTGTATGTGTGTTTGTATATGCATACATGTGAGTGTATGGATGAATGTGTGCTTATGCATGTACCCTTGTGTGTGTGTGTGTGTGTGTGTGTGTGTGTGTGTGTGTGTGTGTGTCCACTCACATGTATATGTATATGCATTGCATATGTGCTTGTGCATGTAGACATAGAGTTAGTGAACTTGTGTGTGGTATGTGTACATGTAAGTTCATGCCTGTTAGCATGTCTGTATGTTGGCTGATCCATGTTTGCTACTAGCTGTACTTTCAACTGTTGAGTATTTATTTATTTATTTTACCTATCTGTTGACCAGGGAAGCATACTGGTCACAATTGTCCATTATCCAGGACAACGTGGGAGTATTATCTGCTTAAGTGAGTCATCATCCTACCTAAAGGAAAGGCACCATTACAGGGGCGTAAGTTAAAAATGTTAGAAAAAAATGGCACACTGATACATTTTATAAAACAATATATATTTAAAATTGTTTGCAATCTACAAGTATGAAGAAATTTATGTTGGCCAAAGTATGTGTTGCAGAGCCTTGTGAGCAGGTTTTATTTAGGTTACAGGAAAGTTTGATTAGTCATAGACTTGGCATCTTCGTTTCAGTTAACCAGGCTTTGACTGATTCTGCATCGACCATTCCACATGCTTCCCAAGAATACTAATCCAAAAACCTCATGGAGTACATGGCATGATAAGAACAAACGATGCCCACCCAATAGCCAGCCTGTATTACTTCTACCTCCTCCACCCAGTGAGTCATGATATTCTAGTCTGGACAGCAACCCATTAGACTCAAATGTGGCAGCAAAGCAAGAAAAATGAGAAGGCTGACTCCTAGACACAGAGGTATAAAGCCTTGACTATGCCTTAGTCTACCTGGGTTTCAGCAGCATGCAGGGTGCTGAACGATTTAGCCAGGAAGGCATAGAAGTGAGTAATTCAAGCTGGTTTCTACAATTTAAGGGGAGGGAGTAGCTTTGGCACTTGGGGAAAGCTTGTGACTACCACTGTTTGCATAGGGTATTGCCACAGGTTTCAGTCTAGCTGAGTTATATGAATATGTGGAAGTATGTTATCTAGATAGGCTCAGAATAGTATGCTGTCATACAGTGCTTGCTGGCCTGGAGAGGGACAGCTATAGTTGCATAAAGCAAAAAGACAGATATATTTCTGAATGATGACTTGTTAGTGGACAGCTTTTGTTCCCAATGTCACTGTATAAGGGCAGGGCTCTGTGAGACATATCCTGACAGCAGAAAGGGGGACCTTTAAATGCGAATGTAGTTGCTGCAATAATTAGAAAGGAAAGGTAAATAAATGGAGGTTTGGGGTTGTTGACTGAGGTTCAATGGTTACGCTGGAAAAAGGCCAAAAATGAAGAGGATAAGAAGGGAAGTAGGATAAGCACTGGAAAAGAAGAATATAAATAAACAGAAATAAAGAAATAATAGATAGAAAGAGTAAATGATAAATCACAATTATTGAGAAAAAGTCCTGAAATATTAAATACATATTATTTTACCAATGAAATACATTTAAACAAATGGTTTTAAATTGAGCTACAAAATTATGTTTCTACTTACGACAACATATACAATTGCAATGTCATCTAATTTGTACAATAAAGTCACTTCATGGTGTATAATAGTAAATGAAATATCTTCCCAATGCCAAAAACAAGTGAGTCTCCTGTGGGGGTCTATGTTATAAGACTGAAAGTTCAAAAGACTAAAAATCTAAATATCTAAAGCTCAAAATATCAAAAACATTTTTAATTCAGGGTGCAAGCCCCCTTGCAGCCCTCATGTGGGGGACTGTGCCCTCCCACACCCTAATAATTATATATACCAAATCCAGGGTTGCACAACAGTGGAGAAGGAGCAATTTCCCATTTTCAGTATTTTGAATTTTAGATATTTTGATTTTCAGTCTTTTGAAATTTTGTTACTTATTTTGATTCCTTAGCCATTTGTTGGTTTATCCAAATGTCTGCCTACTTATCTTTCTTACTCACACACACTCACCAAACTTTTGTGTCAGCCCAGCCCCCCCCCCCCACACACACACACACACAAAACACCCTGAGCAAGTGATGATTGCCATATCCTTGTTTTCTATCATTTGAATTCAGGGATATGTAAGCTTTGTGTCTGGTGCTCAGGGTGCATAGCTAACTTAGTACTAAGTATAGCTGCATTTGTGGTGTTGAACTGATAATTGTTGCTTTGATGCTTTGATTATATTGGCCTTGGAAAGTTAGACAGTTGATATCATCAAAATTTCCCAACTTTATAGTGAATGATCTTGTGAGGGCTGTGAAATCAGAAATTGCAATGTGCAGCATTACTTTCTAATTTCTCTGTTTAATGATTTTTCAATACAAATGTATGGTGGTAAACTGAGGACATGCAGTGATCATCGTTACCTTTGAGAGGTATGACTGTGTGAATCTTTAATGTCTGAGGCCTACTACTTAGTAATGGACACATTCAAGTCAAAAAAGTCTCTGCTGTCACATGTTAAGGTAATTTATGTACAAATCTCCCACCTCTTACTTGCTTACTATGCCAACTAATAAAATACAAAGATATGCCACCCATTTGTATTATTAAACTATACAGTCCAGGTTCAGGACTTACCTTGTAAATGCATCAGTTGCCACAGTTTAATTCAGGGCTGACTCTGTATGATGCAAGCAATACACAACCAATACATGGGGAGGTAATAGTTGTGTAAGTTGTTTGGCATCAATGTTACTATATGTATGTAAGTAGGAGGAAAGTTTTAAGTCCCTAAATAGTGAGTGAGTGTGCTATTCATTGTCTCTTAGCCAATGCAAGGACATACTGAGCATGTCTACATCTGCCTACACCCACAGCAGCTGGTGGGTTCCCTCTCTGACTCCTCATCCTCCTGTGGCTGTGGTGACCTTGGCCTTGTTCGTGGGATGTGTGCCCCTTTCGCTTGCTGACTCTGCTGCAGCTGTTTACTCAGGATTATGTTGTGTAGCATGACACATACTGTGAATATTTCAGTACATGTCTGTGGATTGTACTGCAGGGCTCTCCCAGATGTAGCTAGGCACCAGAACCATGACTTCAGCAGCCTAAACACATGATCTATGATATTTCTGGTTTGAGCGTGTGCCTCATTATGGCATTCTTCCATGTATGTGTGTGCATTTTTGATGGGTGTCATCAGCCACTGTTCCAGTGCATAGCCTGCATCCCCCAGTCAATGACCCTGTGGAATATCCTCTAGCAAACATCTGGTACAGTTGGGAGGTGTGCTAGATACATGAGTTGTGGTAACTGCCAGGGTTGCCAGGACACGCGTTCAAGATGATTCCCTTGGCATTACACATGACTTGGCAGTTAATAGAGTGGTTGCCCTTTCTGTTTATGTAGAGCCTACCCTGTTCCCTGGGTGGTGCCTTAATTTCTATATGTGTGCAATCTATGGCACCCGGTACTTCAGGGTAGTGTATTACATGGCAAAACTCCTGCATATTTCTGCACCTCTCCTCAGAACTATGGGGACAATATATGTGGTGACTGGCATGTTGGAGCATAGCATTCAGAAATTGGTGGTGGATCCTGGGTGCTGATGCCTGTGACACCCCAGCATGTCCCCTGTTCATCTCTGAAAGGTACCTGTAGCTAAGATTGTAAGGGCAACAGATACTTTTGTCTCCACTGGGATGGGTTCCCCTCAGTTGGCTCTGGCTCTGAGTTGAGGGTGGCAGAGGTTGCAGAGTTGCTGTGGTGTGTCCCTGTCCACCCTGCAGTGCTCTACAATTTCCACATCATGTATGTTGAGAACAATTAAACAGGGCCAGAAAACTATTCCTTCTCAGCCTAGGCCTATTAGCAGCAGCATTGGTTTCAGCCTGTAGTGCATGCAAATGAATTAAAACAGCAGCTGCCCCTAACATTCTGTCCATGTACACTCCTTTCTGTGTCTGTATTCCAAAAGTTTTTGGAATTAGCAGGAAAAACAGCATGGAGTTTACACAGATGCTTTATAGCTTGTTGAATAGCTCCACCATGTTGGATTGGTTAATTAGCATGTAATTCAGATGCTTATGCTGTAAATAGCATGCCATGGTGTTTACCCTCTTTGCATGTGGGTGTGCACCTCTACATGGTGCTTACTGAATCTAAGTTTCATTGCTACTGTGTACATGTTGCGGCAAAAAATGACCATGTAGTGCTTATTGAATCCCCAGAAAGTTTATTTACTACATTGGTGACAGGAGTTAGAGATGAATAAAAACTGCAAGGAACCACCACGAAAAGTAAAAAAGTTTTAATGTAGAACGAGCGCTTTCACGCACACACAGGTGCGCTTCATCAGGTTACAATTGGACAGAAAAAAACTTTCTCTTATATACAAAAACAAATATCAATTAAACAATCCATAAGGTAGTAATTAAACAATTAAGACAATAATGATTCCAAAGTTTAAAGGGGCAGAAGTTCTTAAAAATTACCAATGCCAAAGCTCAAGCATATAAATTCATTGCCAATAGAATTTATAATTCATCGCTAATGAAATTATAAAGAATAAAGTGTATGCATCATAAGTTATGTACATATTTTCAGTATTGCTACTTCTCCACACATTATTCATAAACTTGAATGACAAACTTCGTCAAGCCGCATATACTGCGGACTAAGGATAATATCTAATAAATCAATTATCACAAACAGACGTACTAGTCAAAGATCTTAATATAAGATATTAGCCTTTGATATCAGTGCCCAGAATCACTGTTTACTACCTGACCGTGAAGTGTATTAACTAAGCGCTAAAAAACCATACTTCCTATTTAGCGACAAAATGGTAGTCCATCATAAAATTAGAATTAAAAATGAAACATTAAAAATGTTCTGCTATTGCGGAATCATGTCCAAAAAATTTTTTAAAAGTATATATGGACAATATAATATATTAATAAATGCCTGACATCAGAAAATTGATCATAAGTATCAGATAAAATAATTATTAATCTGATCAAAGTTCAAGGATGTTAGGATGCATAGAACTAAAACACGAAACAAACATATATATTAAATCTAGCTGCCCCTAACATTCTGTCCATGTACACTCCTTTCTGTGTCTGTATTCCAAATGTTTTTGGAATTAGCAGGAAAAACAGCATGGAGTTTACACAGATGCTTTATAGCTTGTTGAATAGCTCCACCATGTTGGATTGGTTAATTAGCATGTAATTCAGATGCTTATGCTGTAAATAGCATGCCATGGTGTTTACCCTCTTTGCATGTGGGTGTGCACCTCTACATGGTGCTTACTGAATCTAAGTTTCATTGCTACTGTGTACATGTTGCGGCAAAAAATGACCATGTAGTGCTTATTGAATCCCCAGAAAGTTTATTTACTACATTGGTGACAGGAGTAATGTAAGTCTTGAGTGGAAGTGGGAAAAAGAAGGGTGGGTCATGGAAAAAATGAGTGAAGCGAGATAAAAAAGATATAAAAGAAGAAAATAATAAATGGAGGAGAATATGTTAATAAGAGGACAATTGATGCAAGAAAAGTAGGGGAAGAAAGAAACAGTAGCAGGTCCATCTTGACTTTTACATCCTATGATGCCCACCACTGCTACCAATATGTGATGGCCACCAATATGTGATGTCTCCATGCTGGACCAGTAATCAAGTAGCCTGAATCCTCCCCACTGACAGTGGAGAGGGACGTGGACTTGGAATACAAATGGATACACTCACTATTTCCAGATTTAGACTTCTCTGCATCAAGTACAATATCCCTTAAACACACACATGGAACACAATCAGCCTGGGGTCTGGATGTTTCTATACCTGTCTCCCTACAGGTCCCCATAAACTCAATGCTTCATGTCCCTGCCCCAAGTAGCTGACACACACACACACACACACACACACACACACACACACACACACACACACACACACACACACACACACACACACACACACACACACACACACACACACACACACACACACACACACACACACACACACCTTGGAAAGGCTGGCACATATTTACCTGCTGTGTCCCCTTCTGCCCAGAGTATAAGGTGGTTATCACCACCACCAGACACTCCACAATCAGCTAACCTAAGTCCCTTACCAAAGGGTGCCCAGCTGTACTGTGTAATATTAATTCAAATGACAGTAGTTGACCAAGACAGCTAGGCCTTATTGATTGGCCCACACAGTGTCACCAAATAGATATACGTGCTGTCAAAAGTTCGAGACTTTTTACAAGGACCAGCAACAATAAAAGTTTAAATATATTTAATAATAAATAATAAAAGATCATGAAACTACTGAATATATTTTCACACTAAACCACAGAGTACAGATCACAGGAAATATTGAAAAGAACATTGATGGACAGACTCAGACAAATAAAGAAAACAATATCTAAACTAAGCTTCACTATATTCCTGACTAATCTAAAAGAATTGCTATTTCCTAGTTAATTACTCACTACCGCAAGGCACAATGCTGAAGGTGAAGATCTTTCTAGTCAGGTTCTCCAAAACAGAATACTCAGTGCTTTGTGATTTCTCTTCATAATATCTGGCTGGCTGAATGACATCATCTGGTCACCTGACTCTAGGTTCTCACAGTATTCCCCTTTGAAGCTGAGACAGGAATTTAGCATAGACAGCTACAATATACATCTAAAGCCTGGGGCTTCCCCTCTTTTTACTAATCTAATGAACAAAGTCTTTTTCCAAGATCTAGCATTTCCGGTCCTATTCAGCAATGTGGAGTACATTTTAATGGTTTAACAGCTCATTTACATTTCCCTTATTTTTCTTAAAGTAAGTTAGCTGGTTAACCTCTGCTCTGCCAGTATCTTCTATTAAAACATATACATTTAGTTCAGTTACAATCCAACCATCCTTATCCCTTTTTCCCATTTTGCACATGGGGTCAGAATGTCACTTAAACAGTGACAATCATCTCAAACCAAGGTTATAAGACATATACATTTCTTTTCATTCCAGCAGGGTGCACTGTTGATACATTTTAACACAAGCAAACCTCACAAATACATTTTCCACATAAGCACTGGTACAAACCAGTTTGATATACAAAAGACATATAGTTCTTATACATTTGTAGCACAAGCATCTTGTATAAATCAGTTTGATATTCAAAGGACATATCATTCTTTACAAATCTCCAGCTGGCTATGCTGGCACTTGCTCATATCATCACCCCCCCCACCCCCAATGACTCAAGCTAGTTTTTCATGTGACCCTTGAGAAATGTGGCTTGAGAGAAATAAGCCTATCTGGCAATATGTTACCCCATTCCTTGTTTTGAGAGCCCATCTGTGTTTACATTGCTGACCCCACTACAGTGTTGCACTGTTATGTCATATGCCTGCAATCTGAAACTCCACCTTAATAACTTGGCATTTTGCTCACTGGCTCTATGTAGCTATATTAGGGGATTGTTGTCTGTAATTACAGTGAATTTACTTCCATACAGATAAGGCTTGAAGTTTCTGCAGTGCCCATACTATGGCTAGACACTTCTTTTCTACAGCTGCATAATATTCTTCCCTGGGTTGGAGTCTATAGCTGAGATATACCACTGGGTGCTCTTCTCCTTCTGAGGAAACCTTTCTAAGTACAGCCTCACCCCATGGTTTGAAGCATCCATGTGTACAACCAATTATTTGCTGTAATCTGGACTGGCTAACACAAGGGGTGATCCCAAAGCTCCTTTAAGCTTCTGGAATGCTTGCTCACATGTGGGGTTCCACACTACTTTATCTGGCTTGTTATTTCTTCTCAGGTCTGTGAGAGAGCAGCTATGGTACTATAACTGGGGACAAACTTTCTATAATATCCTGCTGTCCCTAAGAATGCCCTTGCCTGCTTTTTGGTAACAATGGCAGGCCATGCCTGAATGGCTTCCACTTTGGCAGATTCTGGCCTGATCTTACCACTCCCCACTCAATGTCACAGGTAGGAGACCTCTGCCATACCTACCTAACACTTAGTAGGATTAATGGTCACCCCTGCCCTCTGCAGTCTGCCCAGCACCTCCCTGACATGCTGAAGGTGCTCCTAGCAGGAATGGCTGTAGATGACAATAGTATCCAGGTAAGCAAGGGCATAATCTCCTGCTCCTACTAGGATATGATCTACCAGCCTCAAGAAAGTCTCTGAGGCATTTGTCTTCCCAAAGGGCATCTTTGTGAACTCATACTAGCTTAAATGAGTCACAAAGTCTGACCTCTCTCTAGCATTGAGAGTCAAGGGCACCTGCCAGTAGCCCTTGGTAAGATCAATAGTGGTCAGATATTTAGCCCCACCCAGCTGCTCTAAGGCTTCATCTGTCCTAGGCATTGGGTAAGCATCTGACTCTGTGTGACTATTTAATTCCCTGTAGTCCACACAGAAACTGGTGCTGCCATCCTTCTTTGGTACCAGCACCACTGGGGAGGCTCAGGGACTGCTGGACTCCTGATTACTCACAGTTCCAACATCTCCTGTATCTCCTCCCTCAGAGTCTGTCTGGCTCACTCAGGCACTCTGTAAGGAGCCTGCTTTATATGTGTTTAGGGCCCTGTATCCATATGGTGCTGCACCAGGTGGGTGTACCCTGGTTTCCTAGTGAATATGTCCCCAATCTCCTGTAAAACTCCTCGGATTTCTCAAACCTGGTTAGGGGTGTCAGAAGAAAAATTCAAACGAGTCGCATCTGCCTTAGGTGATGAATTTTCCTTTATTAGCAGTTAACCAGATTACACAGCATGTTGGCCAAGATGTCCGGTCTGGACTGATCTGATCTCCTCTGATCTGATCAACTTGTTTACTGACATCAACTTTTATACTGCAAGCAAAACAACTTTTTGTTACATTTCTGACCGTTGACAGTTGGCTATGAAAAACATATAGGATAAACATGTTTATCACAAATTACCTCAAACCCACATCTAGTACAAAATGTTCAAGAAGTACAAAATGTTCAATTCAACAACGGTAGCTCAAATTTTCCAGGACACACAGCCTGCCCCAGTAAATTAACTCTTACTCAGCCGTGCGTCCTTATCCCAGGCTTCACTGAGCTATAACCAAATCTTTTTATTCTGAAATGCAGAAAACAGATATCATTCAGGTTCATAAGCAATGCTGCATTTTGTTCACAGATGAGACCCATCTTTGATAGGCATATCCCAACAAATAACATGTTCACTTTGCAAGAAGAGGAAAAAGACAAATAACAGTACGTTTTTAAAACTTTTTCTCTTAACATTTCCCCCCTGAAAACACTTTTATTTGTCTTTTATTTCAGCAATATATGGTAAAAACGAAGTTTTTCTTTGCATGCATTACTTCATTGGCAAGACAAATTTTTAAACTTCAAAAACATTTGCAAAGAGTTATATTTCAATGTATTTACTCTCACCAGTCTGTTGCAATTGCTGGTACATCATCTTCGTAACAGCAGTATCAACCAGTCTTTGTAGAAGACCTCTGATACAGGGTATACAACAACAACCGCATACCACCACGATAGCCACAGCGACTCCAACGGACACCAGGAAACTGCTGATGAGATGACTCCATTTCCAAACCACGCTTGTAGAAAATATGTAAAGGGATTATTTACCCAAGAGTTCTCTGCCAATTCTTCGGATAACATCTCCAAACCTTTCAAAGCTCGAGTGATACTTCCATCAGGCGCAGTGTTGTTTGGAATATATGTACAACAGAAAGTCCCAAACATCTTGCAAACTCCTCCTTCTTTGGCCAGGAGCATATCCAATGCAATTCGATTCTGCCATGCCACCTGCGAAGTGGCCTCCAGTTGTTCAGCAATTCCTTTCAATGCATCTTTGGTATAGTTCACAAAACGCTGCTGGTTATAGTAAATGTAGTTGATCCAGTCCACATTCTTATTAGGTTGAATCCAGACAAAGAGGGATGTAAAACCAGCTGCTATTTGGTTTATTGCTTTGTATTCATCAGGTACGCCTCTTGGTACGCCAATGTTATCGATGTAGACACCGTTATCGAAAGATTGCTTCGGTGCCTCTCTTTTTCTCCTACTCAACCACTTCGGCTTTATTTCAAGTTCTCTTATGAAATTGCTTGCTGGAACTGGGAAAATGTAGAATGGCAGAATTAACTTTACAAGTGCACAAGTTCCCTTCCAGGGAATCGTAAGCCTTGATCTGAGTTTGTTGTCTCCACATAACCACCATACATCTGCTAAACTATGAGTTTGGTTCTCCAGAAATGGATTCCCATTGCCATTCACAGTAACATTGCAATAGTTCTGTCCCATATTGCCATAATTTTTCCCTGTGCCATCTCTGGAAATGCACATATACGAACCTGGATAGGAAATTGCTGCAGGCGGTTTCTCAACTTTGCTTATGACCGGAAAACGCTGAGTTTCATCTTTGCATTTATCTTCAGTTTTGTTTAAGAATCATTTCAACAGACACATTAGGTTACCTTCATCTTGCATCAATGGGACTGTTGCTAATTGCTGTTTACCTTCAGCACAAGAAATACAGTTCTCACGATGTGCTTCTCGGGTACTATATCTAACCCAAGATAACCATTCATTATGGTGTACGAATCCCGTCTCGAGTAACAATTGTTCTTCTTTTGTGAAAGCAAAATCTGCTTTATTTGTAGCATTCTTAAGGCTTTGTACTTTAAGTTGGAGGGTCCCCAAAGGATCAGTTCTAGTTGGAAGAGACACTCCGATTCCATAAACTCCAGAATCACTTTCCTGTGGTGACACAATGGGTATAGTAACTACTCCGGTACCTTGGAAATGCGTAATTTTTATTCTTTGTTGCCTGCTTTTATCTTTCTCTGGTATCACTGCACCACTTGTTTCCCATCCATTCACATCTGTTGACCACCAAACACTTGACCAGGACGTACAGTCTCTATTGCACAAGTATTTTGCACGAGTCAAGAAATTATTATTGTTCCATTTAGAGCAGTCCAAAATTCCTTCACAAAGTTTCACCTTAAACACAGTAGTAATACCTGTTTGCGCTTGCAGCACCACCATTCCTTTTTCTCTTGCAACTGTTCCTTCTCGTATGGACATATTTACTTTCGCCACCAAAATCATCATCATGTGACAGTTCAAGTACCAGTTGAACATGGCCATCCTCCCTAAGGACTACCTCACCCCGTTGGTTTCTTCACTGGGTTTGAGATGAACTAACCCCTATTGGGCTAATCCCCCTTTGTAGCCAGACTTTGCACTCAGAGGTCCGGTGGAGTTTGACCAATATCAATGGCAGATGGAAGAGACTTGAGGTTTTTACAGTGGGTGACATGAATCCACGAAGTCCTCTCAGCAATCTTTACAGCCGTAGGTGTCGAGATAAGTACTTGGTATCGGTCTTCCCACCTGGGGGATGACCAATTCTTTCTCTTCACAATTCAGATCCACACCCAGTCCCTTGTTCTACTTCCAAACCATTTAGATGATAACTTAAATGCATACCAACTATGTCCTCAGAAAACTTTTGAAAATTAACCTTGGGATGAGGAATACCATCCGTAGCTCGTTTTATATCCTCTCCAGCCTAGGAACGATAAACTAAAATAGTTGGCGCTTGTCCAACATCCCCTGCTTGTGGGTTTGCAACTTGTATTAAGGGAAGGGCTTCTGAGTGGTCAGAAAGTTTAATGGCCCAACGTCCTTGCCCTGCTGGTCCCGACCTTAACTGCATAGGTTGGTCTACCTGTTGCAAAGTAATCTTGGGTACTACAGGAATTTGTGGTTAAATTGGAGGGGTCACAACGTTTCCTTGAGAAGCCAATAACCCACCCTGCTGTACAGATCCCACATCTTCAGACTGATATTGAGGGGGTTCCGCCGGTACAGCAGCAGCAATTTGCCTGCCTTTGTACCGCGCAAACTGTATGCTCATCCTCCTTATCTAAAAATAAAGCTACTTTTCCACTTGGCACCAGTGATCCCTTTTGATTTATTTTTTCTTTTTCCTGGCACTGTTTTTCTTTTATAGCTCATTTATTTGCCTCTTCTAACCATTTTTGTGCTTGGGGAAATCCCAATTGTCTTTTTTTTTCAGTTCTAGTTCCCGCATCTCTTTTCAAATCCCTAACCAATTTTGCACGGGCATTCTTATTCAGTGTACCATCAAAATCATATCTCGACTTCCACTTTTTCAAAAATTTAACATTATTTTTGTTTAAACCTTTCATATACTTAGCATCAACATTTAAACAGGCATCACTCTCACACTTGCAGCAACTCGAACCCATGTTTCCCCTAGATTTCTTATTTTACCTTTCCCTATTTTTTTTTTTTTTTTTTAGGTATTTAGGACTGTATCAAAATTATTTTACAGAGCTTATTATAAAATGGGACTATCTTAACGGGTGACCCTAACAAAATAATCCTAACAAGTAATCCTACCCATCCTTAACTAAAAATAAAACCTTGTCGACAAGATTAAATTAAATTAAAAGAAATTTATTTTTCATCCTACCTGAACCAGATGAGACTCCGTTTCCCCTTTTCATTCAAAAACCGTCCCTCAGATAGGGATCAGAGAGCGGCCGGCCTCTTTTCAATGACAAATCAGTTGGAGGGCTTTCAGTCGAGGGAATCTTAAGATGAGAAACCATCACCTGCACAGGTTTTTCGGTCTCTCTGTTGGTCTGATCTGTATCTTCGTAGAGGTTTCCGGTCCGAAGGACCAAAATGTCAGAAGAAAAAATTCAAACAAGTCACATCTGCCTCAGGTGATGAATTTTCCTTTATTAGCAGTTAACCAGATTACACAGCATGTTGGCCAAGATGTCCGGTCTGGACTGATCTGATCTCCTCTGATCTGATCAACTTGTTTACTGACATCAACTTTTATACTGCAAGCAAAACAACTTTTTGTTACATTTCTGACCGTTAACAGTTGGCTATGAAAAACATATAGGATAAACATGTTTATCACAAATTACCTCAAACCCACAGCTAGTACAGAATGTTCAAGAAGTACAAAATGTTCAATTCAACAATGGTAGCTCAAATTTTCCAGGACACAGCCTGCCCCAGTAAATTAACTCTTACTCAGCCGTGCGTCCTTATCCCAGGCTTCACTGAGCTATAACCAAATCTCTTTATTCTGAAATGCAGAAAACAGATATCATTCAGGTTCATAAGCAATGCTGCATTTTGTTCACAGATGAGGCCCATGTTTGATAGGCATATCCCAACAAATAACATGTTCACTTTGCAAGAACAGGAAAAAGACAAATAACAGTATGTTTTTAAAACTTTTTCTCTTAACAAGGGGACAGCCACTGGGACATTGCTACTCCTTTCACTGAGGTGTCCGAGCCTCACTGAGGAGATCAGTCACCAGATCGCCCTCAGACTCCTCTTACTACCTACTGGAAATACTCAGCACAAGGGCCTCTCTATCATGGTAAGGATTCATCATGTTAACATGGTACAATTTGTGCCCCTGCCTCATGCCTAGCAGTTCTATCGTGTTGTTAACATTTCTGACCTTTCTTACCACCTCGAAGAATCCCTCCCAAGCTGCCTGCAGCTTATTGCACCTGACAGGAATGAGCAACATCACTTGCTGTCCCACAGCATACTCTCTGGCTCAAGCATTCCAGTCATACCAGACCTTTTTCCTGCTATTGGGCTCCTGACAGGTTCTTCTGGGCCTAGCCCATGAGCTCTCTAAGTCTTGTCCTGAGGTTTAGGACATATGACACAACAGACTCCTTGTGGGATTCACGCTCACCATCCCACTCATCATGAATAAAATCTAAAAGTTTCCTCACCCTATGCCCATACAACTCAAAGGGTGAAAAACCTGTGGATTCTTGGGGAACTGTCTATAAGCAAACAAAAGATGGGGTAAATATTTGTCCCACTCTCTCTTAAACTGGTCTGCAAATGCCTGTAGCATGGTCTTTAGTGTAGAGTTTAACCTCTCCACAAGACCATTAGTCTGGGGATGGTAAAGGGTTGTCTTTAGGTTCTTCATCCCACAGTGCTCCCACAGACAAGCCAGTAGGTCTGACATGCAATTGCCACCTTTATCAGTCAGATTTTTTTCTTGGGAAACCTACTCTGCTGAAAATCTCTAGCAAAGCATTTGCCACCTTCTCTATCTTGATGGAGGACAGAGCCACCTCCTCAGGGTAACTAGTAGCATAATCTACTACCACTAGGATATACTTTTTCCCAGTGGAACTTGGGGTATTCAGAGGCCACACAATATCCATAACTGCCCTCTGAAATGGCTTCTCAGTCACAGGCAAAGGCATCAAAGGAGCTTTGACCTTGTCTCCTGCCTTGCCTACTTTTTGGCACTGTTGACAGGTCCTGCAGTACCCTGTTACAATCTTGGCAATCCCAGGCCAATAGAAGGTCTGCATCATATGTTTCCTTGTATGCTTTATGCCCATATGACCTGCAAAAGGAATATCATGGTCTATGGCTAGAAGTGCCAGACTGTAGGCTCCCATCACTACCAACTGCTGTATTGCCTCACCTTCAAGCCCACCCTAAGGGGTCCACTCTCTTTGCAGTAACCCTTTGTTCCAGTATACAGAATCCCCTTTTCCTTGAGAATCAGGCACCTCCCTAACTACCTCCCTAAAGCCTCTTAATGTGGGGTCTGAGAGCTGAACCTGTCTCAACTCTCTTTCTTTATTAGTCTTCCAAGCTCTCCTTCCACAGGAAGACCAGTATCCTCTGACAGAGGTGCCTCACTGTCAACCAGGGTGCTACTCACCACTGCCCTTGCAGTCACTCTATCCAAGGGAACATTAGTACCCATCAGCAGCTGTGGCTCACCTTCAGTCTCACTGCTACAGGGTACATTCCTCCCTGAAGTAGCCACATCACTAGTCCTGGCTTCCTGTGTGTGGTCTGTCTGGACCTTACCCAGGCTACCAGGCCAGCATTCCTGTCTCCAAGCCTGACTGCATGTCACTGCATGCACACAAGGTATTGCCTTATCAAATCATTCCCTATCGAGACATCTGCAGGGATACCCTGAAACACACCTACTTGCTTGCTTCCTTTAGTACACTCCCAATCAGGGTGAACCCTGGCCAAAGGTATTTGGAATGGGATCCCTCCTAATGCTCTGACTTGAGTAGACTGTCCAAGCAAGTCCTGCTCCTTTGTAACCACTGCATTATTCACAATGGTTATTAAGAGACTCTGTCCCTCTTAGCAGTAGTCTGTTTTCCATCCACTAAGATCAGATATAAACTCTTCTGGTAGTTTGATATCCCTGTTGTGTCCCGACTGGCATTCTGTTATTCCCACTTGCTGGCACCCCCACCTTTTGTTCCACACCTTTCCTCTGTGAACATCTATATGCTACATGGCCCCACTGGTTACATTTAAAACATTTAACTCTTGATCCTGGCCATGTTCCTGAACTAGTGGTTTCCCCTGTTACTGGCAGACTCTGTTGGGGCAGTTTAGGCTGCACACCATGGGTTCCCTTATATCCAGGTGCAGCACTGAGCATCCCTTTCCTGTGCAGTGATGCCCTGCTTGCAAGGTATAGGTCTCCTTTTTCCCCAGCTCATCTGCAGAGTTACATTCCCTGTTTGCCAGCCAGATTCACATGTCCTCAGGCAATGTCTTAAGGGCTTGTTCCCTCACCAAAAGTTTGCCATCCCTTGGAAAGTGGTGACCTGACACCCACTCATCCACCTATGAAAATAAGTGCTTAGTTCAGCAATATAATTACATATACTTTCATCTGCCTTGCTTCTATGCTCATGAAACATTTTTCTCTAAGCTTCAGGTGTTAGCTTAAAACATTCTAATAACATTTTTTCATTTTTTAAATGCATTATAATTTAAGCAATCAGTGTGAGATAATTTAGAAACAGCAGTTACAGCTTTACCATGGAGTAAGGGGGTCAGTAACCGTACCTGGACCTCTTGGTCAACATCATACATGTTTACATACACTTTCAAATATATGAATAAAACTATCAAAAATATTACCAACTGTAAATTGTGGAAGAAATTTACTGATCATTATTGCTTCTGAGGTTTGGTTATTCCTTTCCCCATTGCCTCCATGACCCTGACAAAGAGTCAGCATCTCCCTCTCACATTGAACATTGATGGACAGATTCACAAATAAAGAAAAATTATATCTAAACAAAGTTTCACTGTATTCCTGACTAATCTAAAAGAATTAGTATTCCCTAGTTAAGTTACTTACTACTGCAAGGCAAGATGCTTTGGGTGATGGTCTTTCTAGTCAGGTTCTCCAAAAAATATTACTCAATATTCTTAGATTTTTCTTTGTAATATCTAAAATATTATTTTCAAGAGGGCTGGCAGAATGACATCATCTGGTCACCTATTAAGTTCTCACAATATTCCCCTTTTAAGCTGAGACCGGAATTTAACATAGACAGCTACAATACACATCTAAATGTTTATGTCAGTGCCTGGGCCTTCCCATCTTTTTACGGAGCTAATGAACAAAAGTTTATTTAAGACCTAGCTTCTCTGGTCCTATTCAGTGCTGTGGAGTGCCTTTAATGGTTAAACAGCTCATTTACATTTCCCTTATTTTTCTTAAAGTAAGTTAGCTGGTTAACCTTTGCTGCACCAGTATCCTCCATTAAAACATATACATTTAATTAAATTACAACAATGCATATACATTTATTTTCATTCCATCAGGGTGCAAACCTCACAAATACATTTTCAGCACAAGCATAGGTACAAATCAGTTTGATATACAAATGACATACAGTTCTAATACATTTGTAAAACAAGCATCTTGTATAAATCAGTTTGATATTCAAAGCACATATTCCATATTCGTTACAAAACTCCAGCTGGTTATGCTAGCACTTTCCCATATCATCACACATCCAACTTGAAGTTAATTTGTGTTTGTTTTTGTTTTGGGATGTGCTTGTTTAGATTTGGTGCATGTACATAGTGGGTAAATGTCCTGGTTTGAGTCACAGATTTTTGAAAGGTGAGAGAAATATAGAGCATTTCCTGCAGAATTTTTAGGTTTAGTAGTCATTAGCAGCAATTTTTCAGTAGACAATAATGGTGTAATGGAGTTTTGTAACTGTAGGAGGGTACTCAGGCCAGGACATTTGTCAGGATGGTATACACGTTTGTGTGTTCTTGTGAGCTGAGAGTGGATTAAGGAGGGTCTGAGTTCTATCCATTGTAGCTGTTTTAGGGATCTGCAGTGGTGTGCTCTAAATCTGTATTTGGAAGCAGATCTGGACACTTTGTTGTAACATTGTTTCAGAGAGGACAATAGGCTAGATTATAGGCTGGTTAGAATATGGGTATAACAGAGGAGACAGGGGTACAGGTAGGAGGATGCTAGATTTTAATCCTATACAGGGAGACTAGTCTTTGATGTGATTTCTTTATTACTTATTGTATGTGGTGGTCAAATTTTAGATTTTCATCTATAATGATACCTAATGTTTGTGTCAATAGCTCAATATTTATATGATTGGAAGAGTGGATGGAGAACTAGTCTTATTGGGCAGATAGTGATTTGTTGGTGAACAGGACTAGTTTAGTTTTTTTTAGGGTTCGGCAACAGTTTTGAGTTTGATAGCCAGGCTTCCCCAGTAGAGAGGAACTCCGAGTAAGCTGCTGTAAAGTACTTTGATTATTGGCACTAGGGATTAGGGTTGAGTTATCTACATTCTGTATGATGGAGGCATGTTTAGTGGCAGTGTGCAGATCATTTGTAAAGATGTTAAAGAGCAGAGGGCCAAGAATGGAGCCTTTGGGGACTCTGACTGTTGCAGAGAGAAAGACCGAGCTATTGTTTAGCCATTTTGCTGCCTGCTTCCTATTTGTCTCTCTGTCTTTGTCTCTCTCCCTCTCCCTCTCTCTCTCTCTCTCTATCTCATCTCCCTATCTTTCATCCACTGCCATCCCTCAGATCTGTGTCTAAAGGCCTTCCCTACACATGTTGCCCCTTGTTTCACACTTTGGTTGCTTGCTTTATTTTTTTTTCTTATCTTTACTCTTCATTAGTATTAGTCATCCGCGGTGGTGCAGCGGTAGCATTGTTGCCTCACAGCAAGAGGTTCTCCTGTTCGATTCTCGGCTGGTGTGCGGGGAGTGCCTTTTGTGTGGAGTCTGCATGTCCTCCCTGCTGTCGAGTGGCGTTCTGAAAGACATGCGTGAATGGGTGTCGAGCTGGCAACTCAGCACCGTAAAAACCTACTGCCAATCATTAGCGGACCGGAGTTCCGCTGTGGCGACCCCTAACCAGGAAAAGCCAAAAGACAAACAACTCTTCATTAGTAACTGCATGTAAAATGGGAGTTTTGGTTTTCTGCACATATGTAATGTAATGCATATTATGGTCTGCAGGCAATTCTCTGCCACAAATGCAGCTTAAGGCAAGAGCTTTTTAACAGTGTGCAGATATTGACAAATGTTCTACATTTTATTCACGTTGCAACATAACGTTACATGGGACTGATCCATTTATTAATGTTCTAAAATAATGTTACATGGGAATGATCCATCTGCATAGCCTAACACATTTGCAGTTTCTAAGTTCAAAAATAATAATGTAGCAGGCAGGCCAAATGGCAAAGATGGACGTATCCATTCATATAATCCAGATGATAAGAGTTTCAATAGCAAGAGTTTGGTAATGGTAAATTGTCTGTTAAAATAAATGCACTAATACAAAGAATCAGGCTCCCAGTAAATCTATGAAAGCCTGGAAGGGAATGCAAAGAAAAATACAAAGAAGCAATCCCAGAAAGTGGTGCAGGCTAGTAAACTCCATCAGTAATCAAATGCAGATTCACACTGCAAGTCACAGTAGAAGAAATTCACAAAATCCATAAGATATACTGCAAAATGTTAGAAATTGGAAGCAGAGAGTAAACACATGCTGTACACAGCAATAGCTGTAAGTGCAAATTACAGCAGGTATAATCTGGAGAAACTGCAGATTTAGTTAAATGGCATTGCAAAGTCAGCAGGAACTGAACGCTGATAGGAAGACAGTAAGAAAATAATAAGAAAGGGTAGGAATGTGTTTACAAGAAGCACAGAAATTAAAGTGGCACTAAATAATAATAATAATAAGAAGAAGAAGAAGAAGAATGATAGTAACAGAATATCTGCTGATGTGCTAATACATAGAAGTGAATACAACAGCCAGTCACTCTTGCTGTCTATAGAAAGATGACCAGAGACAAATGCTTGAAAGGAATAGGTATATTGATATCTTTCTGAATCAACTGGTAAACTTGTATAGTTACGAGGAAGGCCTGAATAGGGTACAGGGTAGAAGAAGAGAGCATATAAGTGAACTAAGCAAGTAAAAGATTATAAAAATCTGAACGGGTGGTCAAGGTTCCATTTATGGCGACTTGTTAGTAAATTAATTATATTTTGAGTTGACAGTAAGTAGATATCAGTGCCCAGAATATGACTAACAAATGTAGGTGACATATGTAAGAGAAGAAAATGTGGTTAATAGAGTACATATCTTGCAATGGTAGTTCCTGAATTTTAATCTTTATTTGCTGGGAAATAATGTGCAAGAGGAGAAGAAACTTGAATTAATTAAGTAATCAATCAATCAATCAATCAATCAATCAATCAATCAATCAATCAATCAATCAATCCTAAAAGCACTGCACATAGTAGTTAAAGACTGACCAGAGGAATGAAATTAATTTATATGGTCGGTGCAGCTTCAAATGTGAGAAGCTAATTGACTGGCTGTTAGTAGGCGTTTCTAAGACCAGACTGCTTTGCATAAAGGATATTGCCAGAATACTACAAAATGTATCAAACCAACAGGACTTGGGTAGATGAGTGTGACAAAACAGCAAAACCTGTCAGATTTGTTCCACTAGAATTCCAACAGCCACAGTGACTTCTTCAGCAACAACAATCCGATTTAAGAGCTTTGCCAGAGGGCAGTCTTCCAGGGCATTCACCGCTAGTTACCTAGCAGAGGTCACAGGTGCCATGCTATAATTTGCAATTACTTTGCAGGTTAAAACCAAAGAGTACATCTATGCTTTGCACTGCTTCATTAGTGCTATATCTAGAGCTTAACATAGTGAAATCATTTATCACTGATGCTGCTAACTTTCATTCTGACACATTTTGCTAGAAACTGAGCTGTTGTGATTAAGAAGGAAAATCCAGCAGCTGCATTTCTAGCTGTTGATGTACTGATCTCCTCAGTTACTTGGTATTTCTAACTGATTCTGATGGCTAGATATGGAATTGTCAGCTTATTACAATAGTTACCACTTTGGAGTCCACTGGGTCTATAGGGCATGCTTCATATAGTACTGGGAGACAGTTGACTGTTGATTTGGAGACATGGCCTTGTTACAGCAGTCCCTGGGAGGGGTTAACCAAGTCTGTGGGATTTACTTCTTATAATATTAGTTGAACTCATCACTGTTTCAAAACTGGGACCATAGAGTATATGGCATGAATGTCATATAGAACAGAGAAGGAAAACGGACTTCTGTCATGGAGCTAGGGCTTTGTTATAATAACAGCTGAGGAATGGTCCATGGAGTCTATAAGATTTACTTCTTATAGTATTTAGTATTTAGCAACAGCTGACTGTTGATTTGACACTGGGATCTTGTTACAATACTAGATAAGATTCCAGGCCTACAGAGTCTATGGGATAAACTTACTAGAGCAATTGGGTGAAAGCTGACTGCCAGCTCTGGGCTAGATACCAAGACAAAAGGACAAGAGTACAAAAAGAACTGCCCCATCTGACATGGAAATTAAAACGTTAGATACATTGTATGAAAACCATGTCATCTTCCAAATACTTTGTGACATGGCAGGATCCAACAAGCACAAAATGGCTGTAAGCCAAATGTTTCAGTCACTGATGCATCTGAAGGAAAAGAGACATAATGTCTGATATGTTAGGACTCCACTTATGATTTCTGCTGGTAAATTACTTTATGGCAAATGCTGTGTTTCCCAGAGAGCTTCTTAAGAATCATTTCCATTACTGATGATGACAACTAGAGATACCCATTCTTAAAAGCATGTAACATATCAGAGCATCAGCTGCTAATAAGCATTATGCATGTAACAAAATCGCTATTTTCTTTTTCAGAAGACAGTCAGGAGATCATAATATGGCTATCAGTGTGCTGTACTTTGGTCTAAATCCAGGGGGTATTTGGTCTGACTGTCTCGCTCTTGAAATTGAAGCATGTGGAAGATAACTGCCCATGTTTTCTTTTAATGTATATCAGGTCATTTTCTTTGGATCTATTTTTGAAGTAGTAAAGTCCTGTGCTTCTTCTGTAGATGAAAAGGAGCTAACCAGACTATCGCTGCTAATTTGTAGAAGAGCCAGGTATCATAATTAGACAGTGTAGCCTCATTCCCTTAAACATTTAAAATTTAGTTCTAGGGCTTTCTGTCTGAGAAAAAGTGCTGTGCGGTAATCAGTAAGCAGATGAGCTGGTGTTCCTGCCATCTTCAAATTTGTTCCCAAATGTCTTGATACCTGTAAGATCTGCTCTCTATCAATATAATTAAATACTTAAAGATAAACGTGTGTGAATATTTTTCTGGGCAAAATACCATGGGCTTGTTCTATTATCAGGGCTTCCAAGTACCGAACAATTTACTTAGTTGTGATAAACATACTGGGGTCATTTCCCTCCACTTTCTATGGAGGACATAATATACACACATTATTTTGCATCGCTTGTTCTCAAGACCATCAATTGGATGGCCGCGGTGGTGCAACGGTTAGCGTTGCTGCCTCACAGCAAGAGGTTCTCAGGTTCGATTCTCAGCTGGGGTGCCTTCTGAGCGGAGTCTATATGTCCTCCCTGTGGTCGTGTGGGTTTCCTCCCACATCCCAAAGACATGCTGTAGGTAGATTGGACACTCTAAATTGGCCCTAGGTATGAGTGTGCACATGTGTGTGTGCCTTCTGTGGAAGGTTGGGTGCTGGGCTGGCAACTCCACACTGTAAAACTCCACTGCCAATCATGAGTGGACAGGTGATCTGCTGTGGTGACCCCTAACCGGGAAAAAGCAGAAAGGAGAAGAGTCTCAGGAGCATCAGTTCTGCTATCCTTTGTGTTTAGTTAAGTATGAGACTTATACTTACTTGTAGGTTTGGAATCCTGTTCACATTTTATCATCTCTTGCTGTTGAGTAGTGAGGATATTGTGTAAATGATTTAGCTGGGCTTCATGGTTTCTGGTACTATGTTTAATCTGTGTGATGTCTGTCTCTGAGGTTTGGAACATTTTCATTAGAGTCATCAATGAGTTTTCGATGTTTTTTAGATCCTTGATCGTGTTGTTAATGGATGCAGCCATGCTAGTTATTTTACCACCATGCAGGAAGTGGCGAAAAATCCCAGGATGAGTGGATGTTAGTGAATCATTGTCAAATAAAGTCCACTCAGATAGTTGTTGAATCCGATGTGACCAGAGGGTTTAACATCCCTCACAATTCTAATGATGAGTGAATAAGTTAGTTGGAATATTTTTTTATCTTTTCAAGTGGGACAAAGTATGCCACATTGATTATCATGTGCACATGTCTGAGAGTGTTCATTAATTTACATATTTCAGTATCTTGTGAGTTTCCACTTTTTGATGGAGATTGAAATTCATCTGTTTAATATCTCACACATTTCTTTAACTTTGTATCTATGTGTCTATCTATCTGTGTCTATGTATCAATTGTATCTATCTGTCAGTCTCCCTATCCAGTGATCTATCTATCTATGTATCCATCTATCAATCTATGTATATATGTATCTATGTGGCTATCTATCTATCATCTATCTATCTATATGTTTATATATCTGTCTATCTATCTATCTATCTATCTATCTATCTATCTATCTATCTATCTATCTATCTATGTATCAACATATTCATCTATCTGTCAGTCTATGTGTCTATGTATCTATGTATGTATCTATCTATCTATCTATCTATCTATCTATCTATCTATCTATCTATCTATCTATCTATCTCTCTTTCTTTGTGTCTTTTCTCCCCGGGCCTCTACTGAAAATAGGCTCTGTCCTAGTCAGACTTTCCCGGTCAACAAATGTTAAATAAATAAAAATAAATAAAATTATTCTATCCATCTATGTGGCTACGTATCAATGTATCTATCCATCTATGTGGCTATGTATCAGTGTATCTATCCATCTATCTGGCTATGTATCAGTGTATCTATCCATCTATGTGGCTATGTATCAGTGTATCTATCCATCTATGTGGCTACATATCAATGTATCTATCCATCTATGTCGCTATGTATCAGTGTATCTATCCATCTATGTGGCTATGTATCAGTGTATCTATCCATCTATGTGGCTATGTATCAGTGTATCTATCCATCTATGTGGCTACGTATCAATGTATCTATCCATCTATGTGGCTATGTATCAGTGTATCTATCCATCCATGTGGCTATGTATCAGTGTATCTATCCATCTATGTGGCTATGTATCAGTGTAGCTATCCATCTATGTGGCTATGTATCAGTGTATTTATCCATCTATGTGGCTATGTATCAGTGTATCTATCCATCTATGTGGCTATGTATCAGTGTATCTATACATCTATGTGGCTACGTATCAATGCATCTATCCATCTATGTGGCTACGTATCAATGTATCTATCCATCTATGTGGCTACGTATCAGTGTATCTATCCATCTATGTGTCTATGTATCAGTGTATCTAGCCATCTATGTGGCTATGTATCAGTGTAGCTATCCATCTATGTGGCTATGTATCAGTGTATTTATCCATTTATGTGGCTATGTATCAGTGTATCTATTCATCTATGTGGCTATGTATCAGTGTATCTATCCATCTATGTGGCTATGTATCAGTGTATTTATCCATTTATGTGGCTATGTATCAGTGTATCTATCCATCCATGTGGCTATGTATCAGTGTATTTATCCATATATGTGGCTGTGTATCAGTGTATCTATCCATCTATTGATCTATCTATACTTTATTGACCAGGTTAGTGTCAATAAGTTAAAGGCCTCTTTTTAAAGGAGACCCAAGATGATATACTGACTACAAGAAATTTAACCAGGTCACCAGGGAGACTTTCTGTATTTTTGAAGTATGTCATTCTATTCCCATTGTAAGGGAGTCTGGGAGGAGACTGTAATAGCAGAAGGGAAGAAAGTGATTGTTTCAGTGAATGGAGAGCTATGTTTAAGGATTACCAATGGGGCTGAATCTGTGCAGCAAGGTCATGAAATATTCATAATTTAGCCTGGTGATTTGGAAAATGCTGTGTTTATCGATTTACTGAAAAAGAAGGAGCCAGCAGGTGATTCAGTATTATTTTGGTCAAAAACTATGGAGAAGTGTTTGACAGTAGATTGCATGGTTGTGGATGTTATGGATTTATATAGGGATAGTAATAAGCAAACCAATGTAAACAATGAAGTTACTTCAGAATGTTATAGCAGTAGAGTTTCTATACAGCATGATGGGACCAAGGAGAGTAATGTATGTGGTAACAGAAGCAGTGGTTCAATGCTGAAGTGGTATTAAAAGACAAACCCAGAAAGGATTTCAGCCCTCAGATCTATGACGTGTTAAGGAATTTGTTTACAAGATGAGTCACAGAGGCAGTCACTCTGAAGGGGTCAGTGAAGCACATAGCAGATTAGCAGATGATTGTTACACATTCACAGAATGGAAGCTTAAAACACATTTAATTTTCAAACAGATTTACTTATCATACGTGGTGCCAGTGAAAGCTACTACCATGGTAGCTGTAGAAACTGTTCCACTTTGACCTTCTTTTATAGAGCTCTTATATGTACCTATTAATGATAACATTTTAGACCAGTACCAGCTTCTTATTTAATACCTTTGGCTTAACAGTCTTGTTTAATGACTTTCCTGTTTGCAGCATGCCCTTGTACATTTATACTTTACTTTTTTAACATTATATTGCAATGATATTGTTATATTATACTTTTAGACAGCTTCACAACAATACGTACATCTCCACCTTCCAGTTACCATACCTGCACATACCTATCTTCACAACATTTTGGTGAAGGGAGGGCACCTCTACAACCACAATTCTTGCACTTTTCTCTGAGCCACTACAAGGTGTCATATGAAGCATTACCTGAGTAGTGGTGTATATTTTATGTGTTCTACTAAGCATCGGTTAGAATATGAGTGGTCAAGCTGGGGTTAGAAATTATTTGCATGACTCCTGACACCTATGCCAATGTTATTACCAAGTTCTTATTAATGGTTGTTAACAGTTGACTAATGATGGCTACAAATTACTGCACTTAAGGAATGACCATTTCGATTGTTTATATTTTACTCAAGAGCTTCACAACCTACAGTTGCACTGTACTTCAAGACTGCTGTTTTTCATTACATTATGTCATTCTCATGAGCTTCACAGTCTACAATAGTCTGTACTGGCAATGTCACTGTTCACCTACTTTTTCCCATTGGTGAAACTGAATGCTCTTAGCTGTACTGTGTTTAAGTTCTGAAGCACAAATATCTTGGCTGTATGCTGTACATAATAAATATTTGACTTTTTTCTTACTTTATTAATGTGCATTTACTTTATACATCTCATTATTTAAACATACTTGTTATTTTAATCCTGAAGGTCTTTATTGTGTTTACGCCTCATGGCCTGGGTTGTGGCTGAAAACAATCTTGGATCAGTTTGCTTACCCCCTTAATAAATGTACAATAATTATTATTAGCTTTTTCTGAGAATTTTTTATTAAAGTCACATGTTATTGTGGCTGGACATCATTATGCTCCCTAGAACTACTGGCTGTACCATCCCCTTGTTATGATATCCTTCAGGAAAGTCTACACTTTATTCAGTGTTGCACCTGCATAAGACCTCATTAGGACTTCACTTCTTTCTCCTTATCCAAGGCACCCCATGTACATCCTCTTTTGTATACCTGTACAAACCTCAGAATGTCCCTTTATTATAGTGTAATACCAATACTATACCTGCCAGGCCCACATAGCCTATGAGTAAGTAAAAGTGTGAAAAAATCACACAGCTGAATTCAACTCACAGGTGCACCTTCTGTAATATAAATCTTCTACAACTTTGGGGCATAGCCCTAAATCCTAATCCCTTTCCCAAATACTTGTTACTGACACATAACCTTATATACTATACCTTTCCAGTCACCTTCACCTCTGTAAGACATGGCCTAAAATAGTCGATGACACTGAAGTTTACCAATTTACATACACACACTATCTTCATAGATTAGTACTAGGCTAACTGCCTTTGTGGGCCATTTTTTTAAGCCTAGCCAATTACCCCATTTGTGAATCAAACCTTCACCTTTGGTTTATAAGGCAAACACCATAACCATTATGCCAACCTCCCACCCCTGTGTCATATGTCTTAAAATAAATATTATGACTCATTCCTTGATATTTTTCTACAGCCCCAGCTATAATCACCAACAAATGGTTAAATATCACAAATGCATTATTGAGGCTTGTAGACTGACTCATATTGAATATACTCAGAACTAACTACAAACATCTAATAATGAAAGGCATAATCAGACCACAAAATAATCATCTGTTGTTAAAAAGATACCCTAGCATGGAGAGTGTGCCAGTTCAAAAATTCCCCTCCCTATTACCTGATAAGTATAATACAGATAAATACAACATTTTTCCTTCCCTTACTATGGCTGATGGAAAAATAGGCAGAAAGAGCAGTAGCATAGCTAGGGTGGGGTGAGAGGGGCAACTGCCCATGTGAAAAGTGTTGTGGGGGGGGTGCAATCAGCTGATCCCAATCACTTTTAATGCAATATCGGCTTTTAAAAGCCAGTACTGCATTTGTGGTCAAATCTGAGGGCTGTAGTATTTTGAATGTGTAGCATTCCATGTAGGCAGGGTATAAACTGCAGCAACTGTTTGCTACAGTTTAAAAAGAAGAATTTTTTTTAACTAAAACATGAGCACTGTAGTGCTCCGTGCAGGTAGGGTATAAATTGTAGCAACTATTTGCTACAGTTTAAACGAAGAGATTATTTTATAAGCAAAATATATTAAAGCAGGGTTGAGGGGTAAGGCACAGAAATGGGACCTGAATAGTTAAGACAGGATGGTGGGGGTGTCATGGATGCCACTTGGTTGGTGTGCCAAGCCAATAGAAGGAAGATTTGTTTATTTTTCTGCTCTTCAGTGGAAGAGCTAGAATGGAGGTCATAAATTTAACTAATAAGCCAATGACATTTTTTAGGAGTGCAGGTTGAACCAGCTATGCTTCTGCAAAAGACTATACAGGACTGAATGATAGCATCACATTCAGTCAACAAATCTCCAAGCAGTTTACTAACAGACTCCCTTTAATATTCACCATCCAGTCTTTGCAATGTGGAGTCACACTGAAATTAAAAAAAAAAAGAAAAGAGAAGAAAAAAATCACACAACTATATCCTAATAACTTAATTAAAAAAATGATACCAAAATGCTTAATCAGCAAATAATAAACTTCAGCTTGTCTTTTCTATGAGAATAATTTCTTCTTTCAAACTGTAGCAAACAACTGCTACAATGTATACCTTTCCTGCACTGAGCGCCACAATACTCATGTTTTAGTTAAAAAAATATATTTCTTCTTTTTAAATTGTAGCAAACAATTTCTACAGTGTATACCCTGTCTGCATGGGATCACTAAAGCCCTCAGGCTTTACCACAAATGCAATATCGGTTTTTAAAAAGCCGATATTGCATAAAAGAGTGATTTAGTTCCACCCCCCCCATAACACTTTGCACTTACTTCTACCTCTTCACTATTCCTCTCACCTCTTACTCCAAATTGCTGTACTTCTCACCTCCTCACATGCTTTCTTCTTCTTCTTACTGCCCTCAGTACATCTGTCCCCTAAACTCCCTCTCACTGAACTTCATATCCCTCCCTGTGAACTTCTCCTAGACTCTGAATTCCGTATCTCAACCATCTCCTCCCTCTTTGTACATATAATAATGTATCCTGTAAAACATTTGTCAGCTGCTCCCAAACAGCTTCTGTGCATTGAAAATTAACATCATTAGCTTTTTAAATTACTTGTTAAACTGTATTCCTTACTATATTTTCTATATAATGTAATCATTAATTGTTACTTTTGTAAACATTGTATGTACTCTTGTGGATATTTTATTATGAACTCTTGTGGAGCTTTTCTTCCTGAGTCAAAGCTGAAAAAGGGCTCTAACTCAGTTGAACTTTCCTGGCCAAGAAATGTCAAATAAATACATATATAAATAATATAAACAAATAAATAAAATATCCCCAGTTTAGAAGACATGTTGACTTCAATCAGTAATATTATACCGAATTTTGCAATGTTAATGGTCTTATTCAATTTTATAGAGAAAGAAAGACAAATGTTTTTTGGATATCAGGTAAGCTGAAAAATGTTATCACATAATAGGACATGGTCTGATACCTTAAATCTAGGAATCCTCTTGTTCAAGTAAAAATAAAGAGAACTAAAGAATCAGTGAAAGGCTCTTGTGAAGTAAGTAGTCAGAAGTATTTCATGTCAAATCAGATTATGTCATCTGAACACTTCCAGAAAATATTTGAAAGGAGCAAACAGTGAATTAAAACAAAAACTGGAAGCAAAGCTCTCTCCAGCCAAGATTGTGCTAGACAGTCAAGAGGAGAAGGTTAACACCTGCATCACAACTCAAGCAACTCATAGCCCTTCACAACCCACACCATCAACACCCACACATAGCAACACTAAACCCACATATGCGGAGGCCCTTAACATTAACCTGCCCATGCAACAAGGACCTCCGATGCCGAAATGCAAACAAACACTAGTCACAACCAAAGTGACACATAGCTCACAACACCAGTGTGCCACCCAACAACAGCCCCTAAGGCAAGATAATGTACCCAACACTTTAGTCATAGTTGACTCTATAGTCAGGCACACTGATGTCCCACTCACCAGACTGAACAAGGAGAGAATTACAGTCAGCTGCCTGTTGGGTGCCAGGATCTGCCACATAATGCATGCACTCAAGTCACTCCACAACAAGTACAAATAATACTTTGTCATTGTCCATGCTGGAGTGAATGACTTGAGACGTACCTCCCTGGACAACATGAAAAGAGACATGGAAGAGCTCTTGGATCATGTGACCCAGGCAGGTATGACCCTAGCCCTGAGTAGCATCCTGCCTTTGCCAAGAATGATACCACAGTATAAGAACAAAATGATTGACTTCAACAATTGGCTAAGCTTCTGGTGTCATTCAAAGGGGATCCAGTATTTGTCTGCCTGGGAAGACATGATCGACAAACCACAATGCTTTTCCAGAGATGGTCTGCACCTGTCACCCCTGGGATTCAGGTTACTGGCTAAAGCTCTTGCCACCCCTATAGTGCCTTTTTTAGGCAAGGTTCAAAGGATAAAACCACCACTGTAACAAATAGAAGCAGGCAAAATCTGAAGGTAATGCTACTCAATGCTAGAAGTCTAAACCTCAAAATGCACTCTCTCGAGGCACTCCTAAAAATGGAGAACATCGATATCTGTGCAGTAACTGAGACCTGGTTCAAGGCTCCAGAGAGCACCCCTGCAATACCAGGCTACAATTCTTACCACACTTTTCGGCCACAAAACCAGGACCGAAACACTAAAGGTGGAGGAGTGTCCATATTCACCAAGGATATTCACACCTCCAGGCTAGTTGCCCAACACAATGCATCTGAAATTCTCCAGGTACAACTAACACTAGGTAAGACTGCAATCCAAATTGTAGCTTGCTGCAGATCCCCATCCATGCCCCAAGATTCTCATTACACCTTTCTAAACATACTGGAAAATATTAAGATACAACCAAACACCCTAATACTGGGTGATTTCAACTACACTGCCATTAATTGGGAAAACTACTCAGGTACCAACTCCTTTTCCCAATGGTTCTTGGAATTCATAAATTCCAATGCCCTGGATCAACTAATCCATTGTCCCACCAGGGGCTCCAGTATCCTAGACCTGGTCATTACCAACATGGGAGATAGATGCTCCACACCAGTGGTCACCCCCTCATTGGTCAGGTCTGACCATAAGCAAATCACCCTTGACATCAACATCCCACCCCCACCCCCCAGTAAGGAAACCTCCTTAAAAAACTTCTCCAAAGCCAACTTCAAGCTACTGAAGTCAGAAGTGACAAACTTCACAACACCCACGCAGACAGGATCTGGAAGTTTGACTGCAGAATCCTACACTAAGGCACTGTATGAGCACATCCACTCGTGCATGAATCGTGTCATCCCAAATAGAACCAAGATGCTCTTCTCATAAAAAAGGAAGCCAATCTGGTGGTCCCCTGCTATAAACAAACTATACAACAGAAAGAAGAAACTGTTGCATAAAAGAGGAAAATCCCAGGATGAAAAAAACTCCCTCACCAGCCTCAGTAAGAAGCTGAGATCCCTCATAAAATCCTCAAAAGCTAGTTACGAAAATAAAATTGCCAAAGATTCCAAAGACAGCCAAAAGGCATTCTATAGTTATGTCAAGAATCTAAATGGCAATGCTCAGATCTGTTCTGAGCTGCAACAGAATGGCATTAAATATACTGATTCCAAGGATATTGCCAATATCCTGGCAGATCGATTTAGTGCAAACTTCACCCCCCTCTCACCCCCTAAAGGGCCCATCTCAATAC
This sequence comes from Protopterus annectens, assembly GCF_019279795.1. Classification (NCBI taxonomy): domain Eukaryota; kingdom Metazoa; phylum Chordata; order Ceratodontiformes; family Protopteridae; genus Protopterus; species Protopterus annectens. The sequence continues at coordinate 1,111,594,407 of NC_056747.1, read as the reverse complement.
CAAAAGATTGCCAAATTACGATAATCACGGCCACACAGGTAGAAACTGCACTCTCCAAAGCTAAGAATACAGCATCCATGGGACCAGATGACATCCCAGGCTGTGTACTACATGAACTACAAAATGAACTGGCACCTCACCTAAGTGTCATGTTTAATCATAGCCTCACCTCAGGCTTCGTGCCCAGTGAGTGGTGCACAGCTACAGTTATCCCGCTCCACAAGGGAGGATCCACCTTGGATCCCAGGAACTACCGTCCCATCAGTCTGACAAGCCTGATCTGCAAGGGCATGGAACACATTATCATGGAACTTATAAACAAAGACATTGGCAACCTTCAAACACTAGACCCCACCCAGTTTGGGTTTGTGAATGGCTGATCTTGCTCCTGAACCTGATTGACTTCTTTGCATCAGTCTCCAGAGCTGTGGACGAGGGTAAGGCAGTCCACACAGCCTATCTGGACCTCGCCAAGGCCTTTGACACCATCCCCCACTCTTGAATCATAGATAAACTTACTAAGCTGGGCATAAATCCTTAAGTCACTCGATGGGTTTCTAACTGGCTTACTGACAGAACCCAGACAGTAAAAGTAGCCGACTCCAAATCCAGGTCCAGACAAGTGACAAATGGAGTACCTCAGGGTTCAGTCCTGGGACCACTCTTGTTTGGAATCTACTTCTCTGAAGTACAGGCCAACACTAAGGGACTCTGGCTAACAAAGTTTGCAGATGACTGCAAACTGGGAGCCATTATTGAATCCCCAAATGATGTGGATATTCTACAAAAGGGCCTTACAGAAACAGATGCCTGGTGCCAGAGACATGGGCTCAAGCTTAATGCTAAGAAATGTATAGTTATCCCCTTTGGAAAAAAAACATGTAGCCATGAATTACCACATAGGTGGCAGGACACTAAACATCGGAAGTGTGATGAGAGACTTCGGGACACAGGTGGACAGTGGTCTCACTTTCGATAACCACATTGCCACAACAGTCAGGAAATCCTTCTATGTGGCACACCTCATCACTAAGGGCTTTTCATCCAGAAAAAAGGAGGTCATTGTCCCACTGTACTCATCCCTCATTAGACCAATTATAGAGTATAATGCCCCATTTGGTATGTACCTCACAAGACATCTGCAACAGCTTGAAAGACCACAGAAATACCTCACTAAAGAGTCACAGGCTTAAAGCAGATGCCATGTACTAACCATCTAAAAAAACTCCAGCTATACTCTGTGGCATATCGTCTATTCAGAGACAATCTCTGCTTAACATACAAGGCCATGTCAAACCCTGAGCTGTTGGGCATGCTCCACTTAAAGAAATCCCAATCCCTCAGAGCCACACGTTCCAGGCATCTAAACCTTGTCATCACAATGAACAAAACACGTTGGAGGGATAGGTTCCTGACCCAGAGACTCCCCATACTCTGGAATAGACTGCCCATACATATCAAGCAGAGTGCCTGTTTGGCCCTCTTCAAATGGAACCTTGATGATTGGCTGGGAGATAGGAAATTCACCTCAGGGATCATGTCAGTCGCCCTGCTAGACTGGGACCTGGAGAAGTAAATATTGTGGGAAGAAATATCCAGGGAATTGTTATGGCTAGGCTTGCATAGGCCCTAGGGCCGATAGCCTAGTACCAACCTATGAACTTATGAACCTATGTCTGCCAACCATTGTTTCTAATGCTAAGCTGATACATGAAATTTGTATGCATAGACCAAAACAGAAAAGAAAAACAATTCCTTCTAACTGAAGGAAGACACTCACACTGACCTTCTGAAGTATGGGAGGTGACTAATATACATACAGAGTAAATCAGAAACAGCTGAGCAAAACTGCACTGAAAACTAGACTAGCATACCTGTTGGGACCATAGAACAAACAGCTGCAGAACCTGAAGCTATATAGACAAAACTAAGTCATCCTAAAATTATACAGAGTGCTTCAAATATATTCCATGTCTGGTTTAGTTCATTCATGGCATCTCAAGCAACCGTGTGTCTGTTGTAAAAGAAAACTCAGTAGCAGGACAAAATGTAAAGAGAGATCAAGCAAAGGAAACTAAGACATTAACAAATAAAGTTTTTAACATGTCTGCATTATATGGTATCGCATAAAAAGGGCAACTGATTGTTTCAGAAGCCTATGATAGGAGAGACTGAGCAATAAAGTGCAACAGCAGGATGCAGGAGTCTCCAACTCAGTACATGTGTATGGAGTACCCCTCACTGAGGAGAGTTTCCATGCCACAAATGGACCTGGTCTGTCACTTGCTTCACATAATCTTGTGAAAGTGAGAAGCAATATAAAATGGAACTAAATGATAATAATGTAGCTCTACTAAAGCTGATGTTAGAGTGGTAGATGCAAGAGGGATGTCTTCTCTGGCCCTAATAAAATTAGTGGAAGAGGAAGCCGCCAATGAGCTGAGTGGGATTTCCCTGTAAATACATACATCAACTTGATCATATTCACAAAGTAGAAACAGTTCAACATTATTTTAGAGTGTACATCTTTAATGAGACATTTTACTTACAAAGAAAAGCAAAGATTTCCCCTTATTTTCTACTGCATATATAACTGATAGAACTGACCTTAGTCTGGCATATAATACAATAGTGAATCAACTACTGCAAGCTCTCATGGATCTGGGCAAGTAAAACCTGTTAGGCTGTGCCTGTGGGCCTTTTAATAGAACTAAAATAAGCAGACCTAGAGACCATATCAGCAGCAAACACCTTTAAATATTTCTTATATTTTTATTTGATTTTACTTTTATTTAGTTTATTGACTGGGGTAGTAGGCTGAACTAATATGAACCTATTTCAGCTATAGTCTGTGAGTTACAGTAGGCAGTAGAGAAGATACCCTAGTCTTCAATATGCATAACTATTTTACTGTGCTTCATAACCTAATTAGCTTCCCCTACTTCAACACTTTTTAGAGGTTTACAAAGCAATTCAGCAACTTTGATTAATTTAAAAATGCAGATGGAAGTAGACATGCCATCCACCATAATACTAATGTAAACTGGGTAGAAAAAGCAAAGTGGTTAAAAAACATTGTTAAGGTTATTCTTTCTAACTAGAGCAAAATAAGCAAAATGGGCTTCAAAATGTACGCATATATTGCAAGACACCCTTTGTAAAGCAGATACATGTATTGTTGTTCTTTCGGCTTTTCCCGATTAGGGGTCGCCACAGCAGAATTGCGGTCCGCTAATGATTAGCAGTAGATTTTTACAGTGCCGAGGTGCCAGCTCGACGGCCAACCTTCAATGAAGGCAAGCCCATTCTACGCATGTCTTTCGAGTGCTACTCGACCATGGGGAGGACATGCAGACTCCACACAGAAGGTGCTCCAGCTGAGAATCGAATGGGAGAACAATGGTAAAACTTATTAGCAGGAAAACACGGATGGAATTAAGTATCTCTCCTTGGCAATGTATCATACTTTTAGATAAAATACATACACAGTCAAAGTCTCCACTGATCAGACCATATTTTAATTGCTGCTAGAATATGAAATACTCAGAACACAATGCACAATGCATGTCTTTTTTTGCACCCATATATAACACTTATTCTCCTGTTATATGTAATCTCAGTAAGATATGCATATTAGAAAAATGTATAGATAGGGTTTTTCAGTCCAACTATGTACATGTCCAATGAGTCTATTCTAGTAACAAGAACAAAAAAATGCAGTGTTCAGTTTTAGCATAAGTGTATTCTTTTTCTTATTGGGTCATAAGTTTATACAAAGCAAGGCTTAGTTAGCAATGTCACAGAAGTCTTGGACATGATAAAATAATTCAGATGATGAAGGTAGGAAGTAGAGTTAATCTAGATAATATAAACAGAATATTTTCAGTTTGCATTTTCCTAGAAGGAATGATAATAAAAGAATCTGGAGAAAAGCCAATAAAGGAGGAGCGGCTAAGGATCAGGGGGGACTGAGATTTTTTAATGTTTAGATTGTCATTGTTAGAAGTTTGTTGTCAGTGATTCCTGAGATGAATGTATGGGAGCCCATCCATACATAAAGCTAAAAGTCAAATGGCAATGTACAGATCACCTTACAGGAGTCTGTAGGCCTCAGAAAATAAGGGAAGAGCTCATAGCCTATCTGAAAAAAAGTGATTCTTTAAACATTGGATTGTTTGGCTATAAAGCACTGAGGTCTTAAAACTAGCAATGCCAAAGCACTGAATTCTATTATAAGCCAAATGAAGTCAGAGTAAATGGGAATTTGGATACGCTAGAATATGATTGACAACCCATGTGACATATAAGATAATAGAGATAAGAGACTTGTTTACAAGATTGGATATATGCTGATTTAAGTATAGCTCACTGTGTATGTAACTTTCTATATCCAATAAAATATATCAATCTTAAGGTGAGTTTTATTTATGCAATACTGTGCAGGATAACTGATTTTAATAAATGTGATTATATTCTATTTCTTTGTATTTAGGGGGAGACCATGACTAGAGCACCAGGTATTAATGTGATCCAGGACTTGTAGTATTAGTGAGGTTGTTGGGAATTTAGAATGAGTTGTAGCTTGTAGTCTTCTGTAAATGTAGTAAGTCCAAAGGTTATTTGCATTAACCCATATTTCCAGAAATTCAGTTTTAAATAGGAGAGGGCCAAGGACAGTATATAAAGGGCTGTCACTAGTTGAATTTTGATTTTTGGAGATGGTACTTTTTAATCAGATCAGCTGTGTTTTGTTTGAGAATCATTTAGCAATCTAGCAAACTACAAGAGGATTGATGTTTTGTTGGGATGGTTTTATTTATAATGTCATAATAGGGAATGATATCAAATGCTTTGGCTAACTCCAGATACGGATTTGATGATTTGCTTGAAAAAGCTAAGATGATTAATAAAGTATGATCTATACTTGACAAAGCTGAATGGTGAAGTATTTAAAGTCTGCCAATGTTGCATGTCATCATTGATTAGTTCTACAATAATTTGCACCATGGCTTTATATATAAAGCTAATTAGACTGATGACCTTGTAGTTATCTGGGTCAGTGGAACATGCGAAGGGGAATGATACATAGCATTTCTCCATTCTTCAGGTACATATCCTGTGAAGTGAATTTGATTAAAGCTGTTTAGGAGAGGCTTGGCTAGGTGATGTTTTAACCTTAATTGAAAGCATTGCACCCTCTTAATGTTGTCTTTCTGAGAGTTTCCTGCATGCACAGGATAGCATGACTGCAATTCATTTGTGTCTGTACAACACTTTTACCAAAGCAACTGCGACATTCAGATCACATGGAATGCTCTATGCACTGAGTCTCTTCCCCCATATTTGATAGCTGATGTACCCACACATTTATGTATTCCATAGAGCTACCTTTAAGGTAATCAGGTTCAGTTTCATTTGATTTATGAGGTGATATATGTTGGGCTATTATTACATTCCTGTGCAAATGTAATCTGTTTAGCAATGTGGAGTGTCACATTACTAAAGCTCCTTTTGTATCCACTAACACAGTTTTACTTCCATATGTACTGTAATTAATGACAGGTATCAATAATTACTACAAAGAGTACCAGCAGCAAAGAGAATGTGTACACTGCTTCTAAATCATGTCCTCATGGGTAGCACCGTGGTTCTCTACTATACCACTCCTTAAGAATTACTGTATATAAATCTCACTTGCTACTAAACATATAAAAAAACCCTCAAAATTGTGGGTAATGTAAAAAAGTATTTTCAATTATCATATAACTGTCTCATATGGCAGTCACATTCAAATTTCTTATTAGAATCACATGCCAGAATGTTATTCCATCCACATTATGAGATTATGTGCTTCTGTAAATTATACTACGCACCCAATCACCTGTTTAAAATAATTTCCTCAAACTTGCAAGGCTTCAGTAAAGTCATTTTTATCACTTGTTGATCCAGTAAGTCCCACTAGGCTAGTAACCTCTTTTCAGGGGAGACCTGAGGTGGGATTTATACTACTAAGGGAAATTTGGCCAGGGTATCAGGAAACTTTTCCTACTTGTCATTGTTGTGAGTGAGACCCATTTTGCAGGAGCACTTCCAGTTTCTGTTCTGGGCACAGTGGTAGCCCAGAGAAACAGAGAGGCAGAAGGAGAGAGAAGGAGATAATGTAGTGGTGAGAGAAATGGAAGAGAAAGCCAATATCAAGACCAGAGAATGTGTGCAGGATTCCGGTGAGTTGTTTCAAAGAAATCTGTATGGGCCTCATATAAACAGACAACTGGTGCCAGAGCCATGGCCTCAAGCTAAACGCCAAAAAGTGTATAGTCATCCCCTTTGGCAAAAACAAAGTGCCCACAAAATTCCACATAGGTGGTAATCCATTAAGTACGGAAGAAGTAATTAGGGTCCTGGGGACCCAAGTTGATAGCAATCTCTCATTTGACCTCCACGTGACCAAAGTGGTTAGAAAAACATTTTATATAGCCCACCTAATCATGAAGGGATTCATATCTAGATCAGGGGAGGTCATTGTGCCTCTTTACTCATCCGTCATCAAGCCCATAATTGAGTACAATGCCCCTTTTGGGATGTACCTTACCAGACACCTGCAGCAACTGGAAAGACCCCAAAAGTACCTCACCAAGAGGATCAAAGGGCTCAAACAGATGCCATATGCAGCCCGGTTAAAGAAACTCCAGCTCTCCTCAGTGGCATACCACCTGCTCAGAGGTGATCTGTGCCTGACGTATAAAGCCATGTCCAACCCGGAATTAATGCACATGCTGCACCTCAGAAAATCCAAATCCCATCGAGCTACGCGCTCAAGAGACTTGAACCTCAGCACTGAAATAAATAGGACATGCTGGAGGGACAGATTCATAACCCAGAGGCTCCCTTCAGTCTGGAATAAAATCCCAGTCCAGGTTAGGCAGAGTCCCTCATTGACTCTCTTCAAGAGGAATCTTGATGAGTGGATGGGCGATAGTAGGTTTACCCTGGGTATCACTTCTGTGTCACTGTTAGACAGAGGCACAGTATACTAACCTCGAAAAAGGGCATAGCAAAATTAATTTAAAATGGGTGGTGAAAGCCAAACACACTCTGGCTAGGCTTATAAATGCCCTAGGGCAGATAGCCTAGTATGAACCTATGAACCTATGAACTTATAAGAAGATGAGTCAGTAAATGATGGATGCATAATTACAACTCTACATTTGGTAGGGTTTCAGGATGATTTGTTAAAAGAAATGGTGATGCAGAGTGAGCCAGCAAATGAAGGAGACATTTCATGGGGGGACATTATGGAGAAAATACAAAAGGGGAATGCAAAGACAATCCTGAAGAACAGTGGTGATGAGATGGAACAGAAAACATATTCAGAGAAAGTAAAAGAAGGCAAAAGGGGAGTAGCAGAAAAGAGCAGAAGAAAATAAAAAAAAAATTAAGTACTTGATAAGGATTCAAAGTAAAGAAGACAAAGAAATGGATGGGTATGAAGTGTGCAACAATTTGATAGTTTCATAGATTCATAGGTTGGTACTAGGCTATTGGCCCTAGGGCCTATACAAGCCTAGCCATAACAATTCCCTGAATATTTCTTCCCACAATATTTACTTCCCTGAACCCCTGTCTAGCAGGGTGACTGAAGATTCCTTTTGAAGAGGGCCAAGGAGGCGCTCTGCTTGACATGTATGGGCAGTCTATTCCAGAGTATGGGGAGTCTGTGGGTCAGGAACCTATCCTTCCAGCATGTTTTGTTTATTGTGATGACAAGGTTTAGATCCCTGGAGCGTGTGGCTCTGAGGGACTGGGATGTCTTTAAGAGGAGCATGTCCAACAGCTCAGGGTTTGACATGGCCTTGTATGTTAAGCAGAGATCACCTATGAGTAGACAATATGACACAGAGTATAGCTGGAGTTTTTTTAGATGGTCAGTATAGGGCATCTGCTTTAGGCCTGTGATTCTTTTAGTGAGGTGTTTCTACGCCCTTTCCAGCTCTTGCAGATGTTTTTTGAGGTACATACCAAATGAGGCATTGTACGCTATAATGGGTCTAATGAGGGATGAGTACAGTGGGACAATGACCTCCTTTTTCTAGATGAAAAGCCCTTAGTGATGAGGTGTGCCACATAGAAGGATTTCCTGACTGTTGTGGCGATGTTTTTATTTTTTTTTTTTTATTTTTTTTTTTTTTTTGTTTTTGTTGTTGTCCCGTTCCACCTGTTTTCTGTTTTTTTTCAGCAGAGGAGCAGGAGAGCAGAGATGCATGCATGTGGAATGGTGGGGGGGGAGGGAGTACCCGGAGGAAAACCCAAGTAACACAGGAACAGGACAAAAAACCACAAACATGCAAGCCAGCAGCCGAGAATCGAACTGGTGAACCTCTCCTCTTGCTGTGGCAATGTTGTTAGCTGCACCACTGTGCCGCCCACAAAGGTGAGACCACTGTTCACCTGTGTCACTAAGTCTCTCATCACACTTTCAGTGTTTAATGTACTGCCACCAATGTGGTAAGTCATGGGTACATGTTTTTTCCCAAATGGGATAACTATACATTTCTTGGCATTAAGCTTGAGCCCACGGCTCTGGGCACCAAGCATCTGTTTCTGTAAGGCCCTTTTGTAGAATATCGATATCATTTGAGGATTCAATAATGGCTCCTAGTTTGCAGTAATCTGTGAACTTTGTTAGCCAGAGTCCCTTAGGGTTGACTTGTACTTCAGAGAAGTAGATGCAAACAAGAGTGGTTCCAGGACTGAACCCTGAGGTACTCCACTTGTCACTTGCCTGGAGCTGGATTTGGACTCTGCTACTTTTACAGTCTGGGTTCTGTCAGTAAGCCAGTTGGCATCCCATCGAGTGTTGTAGGGATTTATGCCCAGCTTAGTAAGTTTATCTATGATTCCAGAGTAGGGGTGGTGTCAAAGGCCTTGGCAAGGTCCAGATAGGGTGTGTGGATCACCTTTCCCTCATCGACAGATCTGGAGACTGATTCAAAGAAGTCAATCAGGTTCAGAAGAAAAGATCGGCCCTTCACGAACCCAAACTGGGCGGGGTTCAGTGTTTGAAGGTTGCCAATGTCTTTGTTTATAAGATCCATGATAATGTGTTCCATGCCCTTGCAGATCAGGCTCATCCGACTGATGGGAAGGTGGTTCCCCAGGGTCCAAGGTGGATCCCCCCTTGTGGAGTGGGATAACTGTAGCTGTGTGTCATTCAGTGGGCATGAAGCCTGAGTTGAGGCTATGATTAAACATGACACTTAGGTGAGGTGCCAGTTAATTTTGTAGTTCATCTAGTACACAGCCCAGGATGTCACCTGGTCCCATGGATGCTGTATTCTTAGCTTTGGAGAGTGCGGATTCTACCTGTGTGGCTGTGATTACCGGAATTTGGCAATCTTTTGGTATTGAGATGGGCCCTTTAGGGGGTGAAAAGGGGGTGAAGTTGACACTAAATTTATCTGCCAGGATACTGGCAATATCCTTGGGATCAGTATATTTAATGTCATTCTATTGTAGCTCAGAGCATATCTGAGCATTGCCATTTAGATTCTTGACATAACTATAGAATGCCTTGTGGTTATCTTTGGAATCTTTGGCAATTTTATTTTCATAACTGGCTTTGGAGGATTTTATGAGGGATCTCAGCTTCTTACTGAGGCTGGTAAGGGAGTTTTTTGCATCCTGGGATTTTCCTCTTTTCTGCAACAGTTTCTTTCTTCTGTTGTATAGTTTGTTTATGGCAGTGGACCACCAGATTGGCTTCCTTTTTTTGGAGGAGACCGTCTTGGTTATATTTGGGATGGCACGATTCATGCACAGGTGGATATGCTCGTACAGTGTCTTAGTGTAGGATTCAGCAGTTGAACTTTCAGCTCCCGTCTGCATGGGTGTCATGAAGTGTGTCACTTCAGACTTGAGTAGCATGAAGTTCGCTTTGGAGAAGTGTTTTACAGAGGTTTCCTTACTGGGGGGGTAGGGGTGGGATGTGGATGTCAAGAGTGATTAGCTTATGGTCAGACCTGACCAATAAGGGGGTGACCACTGGTGTGGAGCATATATCTCCCATGTTGGTAATGACCAGGTCTAGGATATTGGAGCCCTTGGTGGGGACAATGGATTTGTTGATCCAGGGCATTGGTATTTATGAATTCCAAGAACTGTTGGGAAAAGGTGTTGGTACCGGAGTAGTTTTCCCAGTTAATGGCAGGGTAGTTGAAATCACCCAGTATTAGGGTATTTGGTTGTATCTTAATATTTTCCAGTATGTTTAGAAAGGTGTAGTGAGAATCTTGGGGAATGGTGGGGGATCTGTAGCAAGCTACAATTTGGATTGCAGTCTTACTAGTGTTAGTTGCACCTGGGGAATTTCAGATGCATTGTGCTGGACAACTAGCCTGGAGGTGTGAATATCTTTGGTGAATATGGGCACTCCACCACCTTTAGTGTTTCGGTCTTGGTTTTGTGGCTGAAAAGTGTGGTAAGAGTTGTAGCCTGGCATTGCAGGGGTGCTCTCTGGAGCCTTGAACCAGGTCTCAGTTACTGCACATATATCGATGTTCTCTATTTTTAGGAGTGCCTTGGGAGAGTGCATTTTGAGGTTTAGACTTCTAGCATTGAGTAGCATTACCTTCAGATTGTGCATGCTTGTATCTGTTATGGTGGTGGTTTTGTCCTTTGAACCTTGCCTAAAAAAGGCACTATAGGGGTGGCAAGAGCTTTAGCCAGTAACTTTAATCCCATTTCTTTTAGTATAAAAGCACGTGAGGTAAGAGCATTTATTCTTATTAACAAAAAGACGTTTTGTGGCATTATATTTGAGACTGTTTTTTTAATGGAAATATTTCTTGGAGACTATGAAAAAAGTAAGATTGTAACCCAGAGAATCTTTATGTGATAAAAGCATTTAACAAGGAATCAAAAAAGAAAATTCATGTATAATTTCAAACAGAGATGGAAAAAGGGACTTTGAAAGAACATTTGAAAACATTATGTAAAGAAGTATTGGACATGGCAAAAAGTTTATGCTAAAGAGGGCTACGGACTGGCAGATGGGATTGTAATATTGAGTTAAAAAAAGAAAGAAAAAAATTATACATGTTACAAACATGATAAATGTGGAGGGGAATAAGGGTGTCGTAACATTTCAGGGACAACCCAAAACATGTTTTTGTGGAAAAGAAGGACATTTGATAAGTAACTGTGATAAAAGAAAATGTTATATTTGTGGGGAAATTAATATGATGCAGAAAATGTGAGTTGACATGTTATAAATGTAAACAAATGTACATTTATGGATGCATTGTAAAAATGAAAATAAGAGTAGGGGGGAAAGATAATCTGCAATTTGGGAAATGAGAGATGTTCTGCAATAGCTGGATTATTTAGAAATTAAATATATTAAATATAACTTTAGTAAAAATAGGAAGATTAATCATTATAACTCTCCAATTACTCTCCAAAGCTAAGAATACAGCATCCATGGGACCAGATGACATCCTGGGCTTTGTATTACATGAACTACAAAATGAACTGCCACCTCACGTAAGTGTCATGTTTAATCATAGCCGCACCTCAGGCTTCGTGCCCACTGCGTGGCACACAGCTACAGTTATCCCACTCCACAAGGGGGGATCCAACTTGGATCCTGTGAACTACCGCTCCATCAGTCTGACGAGCCTGATCTGCAAGGCCATGGAACGTATTACCATGGAACTTATAAACAAAGACATGGGCAACATTCAAACACTGGACCCCACCCAGTTTGGGTTTGTGAAGGGCTGATCTTATCGCCTGAACCTGATTGACTTCTTTGAATCAGTCTCCAGAGCTGTGGACAAGGGTAAGGCAGTCCACACAGCCTATCTGGACCTCGCCAAGGCCTTCAACACCATCCCCCACTCTGGAATCATAGATAAACTTACTAAGCTGGGCATTAATCCCTATGTCACTTGATGGGTTGCCAACTGGCTTACTGACTTCAACAATTGGCTAAGCTTCTGGTGCCATTCTAAAGGGATCCAGTATCGGTCTGCTGGGATGACATGGTCGACAAACCATGATGTTTTGCCAGAGATGGCCTGCACCTGTCACCCCTGGGATTCCGGATACTGGCTAATGTTCTTGCCACCCCTATAGTGCCTATTTTAGGCAAGGTTCAAATGACAAATTCACCACCATAACAGGAACAGGCAAGCAAAAACTGAGGGTGATGCTACTCAATGCTAGAAGTCTAAATCTCAAAATTCACTCACTCGAGGCACTCTTTCAAATGGAGAACATCAATACCTGTGCAGTGACTGAGACCTGGATCAAGGCTCCATAGACCACCCCTGCACTACCAGGCTATAACTCATACCACACTTTTCGGCCATGTAACCTGGACCGGAACACCAAAGCTGGAGGTGTGTCCATATTCATTAAGGATATCCACACCTCCAGGCTAGTTGCTCAGCATAATGCAGCTGAGGTTATCCAAGTGCAACTAACTCTGGGAAAAACTGCAATCCAAATTGTAGCTTGCTACAGATCCCCCACCATGCCCCAGGATTCCCACTTCTCTTTTCTTGATGTACTGGAAAATATTAGGGTTCAACCAAACACCCTAATAATGGGCGATTTCAACTACCCCACCATTAACTGGGAAAACTACCCATGTACCAACTCCTTTGCTCAACGCTTTCTGTTATTCATAAACTCCAGTGCCCTGGATTAACTTATTCACACCCCCACCAGAGGCAACAATATCCTAGATCTAGTCATTACCAACATGAGTGACTGGTGTTCCACACCTGAAGTCAATGCCTCATTGGTCCGATCCGACCATAAGCTAATTACCTTAGATATCCACATCCTGCCCCCACCCCCTATTAAGGAAACCATGGTAAAAAATTTCTCCAAAGCCAACTTCATGCTTCTTAAGACAGACGTGGTGAACTTCATGACACCCATGCAGATGGACAATGCAGTTACGACTACTGAATCCTACACAATTGCACTTTATAAGCACTTACATGAGTGCATGGATCGTGCTATCCCAAACAGAACCAAGACGCTATCCTCCAAAAAAGGAATCCAACCTGGTGGTCCCCTGCCATAAACAAACTGTACAACAGAAGGAAGAAATTGTTGCAAAAGAGAGTAAAATTCCATGAGTGGAGGAGCTCCCTGGTCAGCCTCAGTAAGAAGCTGCGATCCCTGATAAAATCTTCCAAAGCTAGTTATGAAAACAAAATCACCACTGATTCTAAAGACAACCACAAAGCATTCTATAGCTATGTCAAGAATCTCAATGGAAACACTGAGATCTGCTCTGAGTTACAGCACAATGGCACTAAATATACAGACCCAACTGATATCGCCAACATCCTGGCAGATAGGTTCAGTGCTAACTTTACCCCTCTCTCACCCCCTAAAGAGCTCATCTCTATACCGGAAGAATGCAAAGTTCCTGTAATCATGGCTGCACAGGTAAAAACCACACTCTCCAAAGTCAAGAACACAGCAGCCATGGGACCAGGCAACATCGCAGGCTGTGTTCTACATGAAATACAGAATGAACTGGCACCCCACCTAAGTACCATGTTCAATCATAGCCTCACATCAGGCTTTGTGCCTGCTGAATGGCGCACAGTGACGGTTATCCCACTCCACAAGGGGGGAGCCACCACAGACGTCGGGAACTACCACCCCATTAGCCTGATGAGTCTGGTCTGCAAGGCCATGGAATGTATTATCATGGAACTTATAAACAAAGACATTAGTAATCTCCAAACTCTGGACCCCACCCAGTTCGGGTTTGTAAAAGGGAGATCATGGCTCCTAAACCTAATAGACTTCTTTGACACAGTCACCAAAGCCATTGACAAGGGTAAGGTGGTTCACACAGCCTATGTAGGTCTTGCCAAGGCTTTCGACACCATCCCCCACTCTGGATTTATAGATAAACTCACTAAACTAGGTATAAATCCCTATGTCACAAGATGGGTTGTCAACTGGCTCACTGATAGAACCCACACTGTGAAATAATCCGACTTCAGACCAGTGACAAGTGGAGTACCACAGGGTTCAGTCCTGGGTCCTCTCCTGCTTGGTATCTACTTCTCTGAAGTACAGGCTAACACAGAAGGTCTTTGGCTAATGAAGTTTGCAGATGACTACAAACTAGGAGCCATAATCAAAACTCCTAACGATGTGGACATCCTACAAAAGGGCCTCACTGAGACAGATGCCTGTTGTCAAAGCCATGGCCTCAAGCTCAATGCCAACAAGTGCTTGTCATCCCCTTTGGTAAAAGCATTGTACCCATGAACTACAACATAGGCGGTAGTATACTTAACACCAAAATGTGATAAGAGACCTTGGGATGCAGGTGGACAGTAGTCTCTCCTTTGATAATCACATTGCCACAGTAGTCAGGAAATCCTTCTACGTGGCACACCTCATCACAAAAGGTTTCTCATCCAGAAAAAAAGAGGTAATTGTTCCCCTCTACTCATCACTCATTAGGCCCATTATAGAGTATAATGCCTTTTTTGGTATGTACCTCACAAGACATCTACAACAACTGGAAAGGCCACAGAAATACCTCACAAAGAGGATTACCGGCCTCAAACAGATGCCCTACACAGACCGTCTCAAAAACTCCAGCTTTACTCCATCGCATATCGCCTACTCAGTGGTGATCTCTGCCTAACATACAAAGCTATGTCAAGCCCAGAGCTGTTGGACATGCTCCACTTAAAGAAATCCCAAACCCTCTGAACTACATGCTCTAGGGACCCAAACCTTGTCACCACAATAAACAGAACATGCCGGAGGGATAGATTCCCGTCCCAGAGACTTCCCATACTCTGGAATAAACTACCTATCTATATCAAACAAAGCTCCTAATTAGCACTCTTCAAGAAGAATCTTGATGAATGGATGGGAAATAGGATATTCACCCTGGGGATCACCTCTGTGGCTCTGCTTGACAGTGGCACAGGAAAATAATTTTCTTGGGTGGCAAAAGCCAGGGTACCTTTTTTGGCTGGGCTTGTATAGGCCCCAGGGCTGATAGCCTAGTACCTACCTATGAACCTATGATAGAACCCACACTGTCAAAGTAGCCGACTCCAAATCCAGCTCCAGACAAGTGAGGGAGCCATTATTGAATCCCCAAATGATGTAGATATTCTACATAAGGGCCTTACAGAAACAGATGCTTGGTGCCAGAGCCATGGGGCTCAAGCTCAATGCCAAGAAATATATAGTTATCCCCTTTGGAAAAAAACATGTACCCGTGAATTACCACATATGTGGCAGTACACTAAACACCAAAAGCATGATAAGAGACTTATGGACACAGGTGGACAGTGGCCTTACCTTCGATAACCACATCACCACAACAGTCAGGAAATCCTTCTATGTGACAAACTAAGGGCTTTTCATCCAGAAAAAAATTAGGTCATTTTCCCACTGTACTCATCCCTCATTAGACCCATTATAGACTACAATTCCCCGTTTGGTATATACCTCTCAAGACATCTGCAACAGCTGGAAAGGCCACAGAAATACCTCAGTAAAAGAATCACAGGCTTAAAGTAGATGCCCTATGCTGACCGTCTAAAAAAACTCCAGCTATACTCTTTCACATATCGTCTACTCAGAAGCAATCTCTGCTTAACATACAAGGCCATGTCAAACCCTGAGCTGTTGGACATGCTACACTTAAAGAAATCCCAATCCCTCAGAGCCACACGCTCCAGGTATCTAAACCTTGTCATCACAATGAACAAAACATGCTGGAGGTATAGGTTCCTGACCCAGAGACTCCCCAGACTCTGGAATAGACTGCCCATACATGTCAAGCAGAGTGCCTCTTTGGACCTCTTCAAAAGGAACCTTGAGGATTGGATGGAAGATAGGAAATTCACCCCGGGGATCACGTCAGTTGCCCTGCTAGACAGGGGTCCAGGGAAGTATTGTGGGAAGAAATAGCCAAGGAATTGTTATGGCTAGGCTTGTATAGGCCCTAGGGCCAATAGCCTAGTACCAACCTATGAACCTATAAGTTTAAAATACAAAGAACAAGTATATAGAATTCCAACATTATATGCTTATACTAATTGCAAAAAAAAAAAAAAAGAAAAGCTGAATTCATCAGATTTTATAGGCTCATAGGTTCATAGCTTTGTACTAGGCTAATGGTCCTGGAGCCTTTACAAGCCTAGCCCATAGGATTGCAATGGCATCGTGCCACCAGACCTTAGTTCCCAGTGCATCTGTCAAGTAGACCTACTGGAGTGATCCCTGGGATGAATTTTCTATTTCCCATCCACTCATCAAGATTTCTCTTGAAGAGGGGCCAGTGAGGTGCTCTGCTTGACATGTATGGGAAGTCTATTCCAGAGCATGGGCAGTCTCTCAGTTATGAACCTGTCCCTCCAGCTTGTTCTGTTGATTGTGGTAATGAGGTTGAGGTCTGTGGAGCATGTACTGCAGAGGGACTGTGATTTCTTTAGATGTTAGCATTTCTAAAATAGCTGGGTCAGACATGGCTTTGTAAGTCAAGCAGAGATCACCTCTAAGTAGGCAATATGAGACAGAGAATAGTTGGAGTTTTTTGAGTCTGTTCATATAGGACAAGTGTTTAAGGCCTAGGATCCTCTTTGTGAGGTGCTTTTGCAGCCTCTCCAGTTGTTGCAGGTGTCTACTGAGGTACATGCATTGTACTCGATGATTGGCCTAATGAGGGAAGAGTAGAGGGAGACAATGATTTATTTCTTCTTGGATGCAAAACCCAAGTAATGAGATGTGCTACATAGAATGACTTATAATGCCTTTTGTGCTCAGTGGACTACCATCAATATGGTAATTCATGGGAATTGAGTTTTTTCCAAAGGGGATGAAGACACATTTTTTGGCATTGAGCTTAAGGCCATAGTTCTGAGGGTCTCAGTGAGGGCTTTCTGTAGGATGTCAACATCACTTGGGAGTTAATTATGGCTCCCAACTTGCAATCATCTGTGAACTTTGTCAGCCAGTCCATTCGTGTTGGCCTGGACTTCAGAGAAGTAGATAGCAAACAGGAGAGGACCCAGGACCAAACACTGTGGGACTCCACTCATGACTGGTCGGCAGGCTGATTTGGAGTCAGCTACTTTCACACTTTGGGTTCTATCTGTGAGCCAGTTTGCAACCCACCAAGTGGTGTAGAATATTTTAGACTATGTAGTAATAAATATGAATATTATAATAACAGGAGACTTTAATTGTGATTTAAGAGGCAAACATAAAGAAAGGAAATGATATAAGAAAATATTAGAAGTTATAAGATATGGTAAGTTAAAATTCATGGACTTAAAAAGGGGTATGTATAGAACCGAAATAGATTATTTTATAGTATCAGAAGGTCTAGTTATAGGAAAAGAGGAGGTAGTTGAAACAGGATTTTCTGATCATCTTACAATATTTTTAGAGATAAAGGGAAACAAGGAATATATAAAAATAGTCAAAGGAATAAAAAAGGATAAATGAGAAAGCATTCACCTGAATGGTGGATGATATTTAAGGAAAATATAAAAATATGTGTTTTACAGTGACAAGATGTGAGAAAAGTAGAGAAAGAAAAATATAAAAGAACATATAATGATGCATTGGAAGATTTAGAACATAATGATAGAAAGTACTTTGACAAAGAAAAAAATTATATGAAAGATATTACAAAAATATTAGAATTGTTATATAAGCAAAGGAAAAAGAGAAGATGTATTAAGTTATTTAAGCAGATTAGTAAACGACGATGGTAGTGTAATGAGAAAATTTAAAAAATGTAAAAGGATAAATAGAAAGAACTCAGGAAAAGATTATGAATAATATAGCACAATATGTACAAGAAACATTAAGAAAAACAAGGTAGTGATAAACACAGAAACAGGGAAAATAAAAATTTTAACAGAAAAAGGGAATTAGGAGTTAGAAAAATAGATTTATTTATATGAGCTAGATAAAATATTAGGACAAGTAAATATAGATTCACAGGACCAGATGGAATACGGTATGAAATATATAAAAAGGGATTGTCAAAAAAATGTTTTTAACGACTTTGAATGAATGGTTAAATGAAGGTTTTATGTATAAAGAATTATGTAGGATAATGCACAAGTTCATATGAAATAAGGAAGATAGAAGACAGTTTAAAAAGTGGAGACAATATTAATATTGATTATGTTTATGTTGTGACCACTGCATCTAAAGTGCAGATTTTGCTGCATCTATTTTCTGGGTCATCACCAAATGAGGTCTTTGGACTAGGCCCCCTCCCCAGTTATGAACAGGTAAGAACACACACACACACACACACACACACACACACACACACACACACACACACACACACACACACACACACACACACACACACACACACACACACACACACACACACACACACACACAAAAAACAGTAAAATATGGGCCCTTCAGATTTAAATGTCTCATGCCTCACCTTCCAGTTTAATTTGCAAATACTGGTTTGAAACCTGCTAATCATTTTGCTGTTGTTGAGTATGTTTGAAAGCATTTCACTCTTCTTGTACTTAGAAATCATTCATAAAGTAATCCTGGTGTCTTAACTCCTTATTGGTATCATTGCATTGTATAATGTTAACTCCTTATTGGTATCATCGCATTGTATAATGTTAACTCCTTATTGGTATCATTGCATTGTATAATGTTAACTCCTTATTGGTATCATTGCATTGTATAATGTTAACTCCTTATTGGTATCATTGCATTGTATAATGTTAACTCCTTATTGGTATCATTGCATTGTATAATGTTAACTCCGTATTGGTATCATTGCATTGTATAATGTTAACTCCTTATTGGTATCATTGCATTGTATAATGTTAACTCCTTATTGGTATCATTGCATTGTATAATGTTAACTCCTTATTGGTATCATTGCATTGTATAATGTTAACTCCTTATTGGTATCATTGCATTGTATAATGTTAACTCCTTATTGGTATCATTGCATTGTATAATGTTAACTCCTTATTGGTATCATTGCATTGTATAATGTTAACTCCTTATTGGTATCATTGCATTGTATAATGTTAACTCCTTATTGGTATCATTGCATTGTATAATGTTAACTCCTTATTGGTATCATTGCATTGTATAATTCTTGACACACTGTCGCATAATTATATTTCTCAAAGACTAGATATGTTCTGTCAGATCCAGAATTCACCCATCATTTTCTTCAAGATTTTCCTCTATGTGCCATTTTTACTTTGGTTTTATCATGTGCTTTATTTTACTAATTCTGCAGCTACACATTCTTGCGATATGGCCTTTTGTGGCATCTTCTGCAGTCTTTTTATTTAAATCAACAACTGTATAACCTCTTGGATATATTTCCACATCTAAAATATTTTTTTTCCTTTGGAAACTCAAACACACTTACCTTACTTAGCATTCACTCATGTTTTGGTTGCAAGTTGCAAGCATCCATTGTATCTATTCCCACTGACACAGTAATTGTAATGTTACATTCCACATACAAGTATGCCTCTAAATGTATCTGTTAGTGCCCTACCATATAGAAAGTGTTCAGCCAGCCTCCATCTTAAGCTATCTATTTTAAAGTGTTCTTATTTTTTCTTTGTTTTTTGCTATAAAGCCTAAAACCTTGTGCATTAATTGAAGATTTTCACTTAATATGGCTTTGCAAACTAGTTATACTTTATTTAAAATACTTCTTATATGGTTTAGTTAGTTCTCGGTTGATTAGTAGTCCTTAAGTATTTACATCCTTTAGATTTAAAGGATTGACATTTTGTAATCTGTAATGTCACTAACTGCATAATATAGTTCTACCCTTTTAATGTAGTAAACCCAGTTGTCTTTGGTAGGGTTAGTCATATTCGCAATCCTCATATAGCCAGCAATCCTATTACAGTGTTGTATATACAAGTAGTCTGGTTCCACTGCTACACCCAGCTTACAGTGCACACACTTCCTGTGCACATAGTTCAAAAGTTCTAGCACTTGTGATGGCAAAGCACATTGTATACGACATATTTTCTGTTTAAGAACATGCTCGCTAACATCTTATTCATTTGCTCTCTGATGATACAAAAATATTGTCTGTAGCTTATCCATTTGTAATATTAAGAGATACTTGCCTTGAGTATTCTTTACATATACTATCCCTTCTAATGCATTTGCTGTTTGCATTCATAAAAACTATTGAAATAAATTCCATAAATTTTATTGATTAATTGTACGTGTTTAATCATTTTAGTAGCATAAATATTTGAAATTCTAGAGAGCAAAGGTTTTGCCATGGTCACATTCCAGATGACCCAGGTTTAATTTGTATCTCAGGAGCTGTAAAACCCCATCAGGAAGAAAGGGAATTACTGGCCTGTGCATGTTCACCTTTTACAGAGAATTATGTTAGTACAAGACATCCAAATGGAAGAAGGCCAAGAATTTTTGTTCCCATGTTACAGAAATGTGAGATGTAAACTTGCCATGTAGTGCAGTCACTCTAAATGGGCATATTGCTATGTAAAAGCATGAGTTCAAAAAGAGTGTACCAGGCATTGCACTATACTTTCTGTCCAATGAGGATTATTAAAACCTTCTAAATGATGGTTATAGGGTGCACAGGGTCAAAAATCATAAAAATGTGTATTTGAAATCTTAATGGTCAATTTATTTTATTTGCTTTTTTAAATTTATTTTATGAATTCATTACTGCACAAAGCTTCTCTTTCCTGAATTTCAAAAAAAAAATGTTCTGCACTAAAATGTACATGGGATCAATAATTTTGCCCAGTATGCAAAAGTTAATTTTCCACTGATTGCTGGCATAATATCCATTGCCATCTTGATCAGTATGTGGTTTCCTCTCATCAGCTCCTTGTACACAAAGTCCTGCCTCTGACCACCTCAGACCATCTTGGCCCTTTTGAGCTTATTTCTTGAAAGGCATTCTTGTTTGAAATCTCCCTAAAGTGGTTAGCCATCTGAATTTAGGATCATCACTTCATTTATCTTCGCCACTCTCATCCACATGCGTAAAGTACATGGAATCTTCTATTGTGAGAGTCATCATGCCTCCAACAGAAAACTAGTCAGAACATTACCACTGTAGTTGAAACTGCAATTTCACTATTTCCTAGACTCGCCCTCTCCATCTGTGTATCTGAAGTTCAAAGACTCCTCTTCTGTGTGGATTGTAGTGATTCTAAGAGAAACCTCTGCAAGAGATTATCTCTGTAGCTAAAAAGTAGGACAGGAGATTGTTGCTTAGTTTCATTCTCCTCATCTATGTGTGTGTGTGTGTGTGTGTGTGTGTGTGTGTGTGTGTGTGTGTGTGTGTGTGTGTGTGTGTGTGTGTGTGTATGCATGTGTGTGTGTGTGTGTGTGTGTGTGTGTGTGTGTGTGTGTGTGCGCGTGTGTGGCTTAGTTTCATTCTCCTCATCTATGTGTGTGTGTGTGTGTGTGTGTGTGTGTGTGTGTATGTGTGTGTGTGTGTGTTTGTGTGTGTGTGTGTGTGTGTGTGTGTGTGTGTGTGTGTGTGTGTGTGTGTGCGTGTGTGTGTGTGTGTGTGTGTGTGTGTGTGTGTGTGTGTGTGTGTGTGTGTGTGTGTGTGAGAGAGAGAAGTTCAATGACTCTTCTCCTATGTGTGTTATAGTTCCAACAACCCAAATCTTTGGGACATTATCTCTGCAGCTGAAAGTAAGGATTCATACCTGCACTTAAACATTCCTATTATAGCTTGGAATTGCATCACTCAGGCTTGAAAAACAAATTCTGTACAGCTATGTATCCATTCTGCTGTCTTTACATGTTTTAGTGGCTTTGGAAAGTCATTATCATTTTCCCTGTATCCTTTAGCTATGGGCTTGCCTCTGACAGACTCTTGGCTGTTAACTGTTGTTGAGCGCACTTACAAGTTTTATTTATTTATTTCTCTCTCTCTCCTTCTTCTTCTCCAGAGTAGATATTAATTATGTCCTAGCTACTGAAATCTCTTACAAGTCAAAGGTTGGATTTTTGACCCTTCTAAAAGAATCCTTCTGTGGAGCTACTCACTGCCATAAGTTTATTCATTGTAAACCGTTCTGCTATCTCCCCCATTTTCCACTCTACCTATTACATGTAACACACAGAAATTGCTCCCACAGTATCTCCTCTGATCTGTCAGATTAGGGTTCTTTTTTTTCAAGACCTCGTTAAACAATATATCAGCTCCATTTATCAGAAAGTCTTTCCAGATGTGTCAGGTATTTACTGCAAATTAATTAGCACATGCACTTGCACTGTTTTGCGGTCATTCACTTCACACTGGCCCTTGCTATTTTTTTGTACTACTGAGCTGCTGGATAGATGTGCTACACTATGCTTGTCTCGATGGTGGGCAGTCCTGGGGTAGTTTTTCTGTTTGCAATCCGTAGATCCAAGCTACACTTGAATATGGACAGGGATGAACTTTGCTTTGTGTGGATAGGGAATCTGTTCAAGAGCAGCAGTATTCATTTACAGTATTACCTGTCCTTCCAAAGTATTTTATTGATGTTTCAGAAGAGATTTAGATCCCTAGACTGAGAATTTCTGATGCTGTTTGACTTGCTTATGTGCAATAAATCCATTAGTATTAGGACAGAGGATACCTTATATACCAGATAAAGGTCACCCTTTAGCAATCTGTAGGATACCAAGTATAGTGACAGAGCTTTGTGTCAGTAGGCCTTGCATCCTTTTACTAAGGTATCCCTATGGGCATGCCAGTTGTAGAATGTGTCTGGACTGTTACATGCCAAAGTGGGCATTATATTCAATGACTAGCCTAATGATGGCTGAGTAAAAGGGGACAATCACATCCCTAGATCTAGACACAATCCCTTTGTTTATCAGCTGTGCAATATAGAAGGAATTTCTTACAACAATGGGCACATGGTGATCAAAAGTTATGTCACTGTCCACATAAGTTCCCAAATCCTTAACAACAGGGTCAACTCTTAGTGGTGTATTGTTAATGTAGTAGTTTGCTGTAATAGATGACTTTGCAAAGGATACAATAATGCATTTTTTAGCATTCAGTCTCACCCCATGATTTTGGCACCAGTTATTTATTTGGAAAAAACTTTCCTGCAGGATGGCTAAGTCATTTGGGGATTCAATGGCTGCTCCTGGCTTGCAGTCATCTGCAAACTTAGTCAGCCAGAGCATATTGGCTTTTACTTCAGACAAGTAGATGCCAAACAGGAGACGTACCAGCACGGAACCTTAGGGGCTCCACTTCTGTCTGGTCTCTTTGTCGGGGTAACTTCCCCTATTTTGATTTCCTGCATCCTATCTGTGAGACAGGTGACACAGGGCTTTATTCTCAGTTTATTTAACTTTTTTACTATGACTGAGTGAGGAACTGTATCAACATCTTTAGTCAGGTTGAAATATACTGTATGTTCCATTTTGCCTTTATCCATTGCTTTGTTGACTTTCTCTCTCTTTCGGCTTTTCCCGGTTAGGGGTTGCCACAGCGGATCACCTTGTCCACCAGGTTGAGTAAGCATGACCTGCCCTTGATGAATCCGACTGAGATGGGTCCAGTATTTGAAGGTTCCTGATTGATTCATTCCATGATAAGTCTTTCCATGGCTTTCCATATGAGGCTGGTCAGACTTATGGGTCTGTAATTGCCTGGGTCTGTGGAAGGTCCTCCCTTATGTAGGGGAATGACAGTAATTGTTTCCATTTGCTTGGTACAAACCTGTAGGGAGACTGAAACTGAACAGTGTTGTTAGGGCTGTGTCTAAATTGTGCAATGGTAAAGCAATGTGTTCCAGAAACCTAAACCTGTGCTAACATGACCAAATCACATGGCAGGTACCAAACCCATCATATTCCCCTTTTATGGAACAGGTTGCCATTACTTATCAAGCACAGTACTCCCCTACCAACCTTAAGACCAGTTTGGGTGACTGGATGGGTGATTATAATTTTTTACCTGTGATATGTGAGGAAAATACACTTAAATGGGGCCGGGGGACATTGATACTCTCTCATCAGTACTTACATTATATAGCTGGCATTTTCGATGGATCCTATGCTGTAAGCTTAGTAAGAACCAATGAACTGATGAACCTATGTAAACACCCTAGAATGGATCTTGATAGACTGCCTTAAAACTTTAACAGCAGAGGCATTTCTATTATTTTTTTATAATTTTTTTTATAATTTTATACTGTGTGTTTGGAGCTTTTCTGCCTGGGCCTCCACTGAAAACAGTCACCTTGTGTCC
Organism: Protopterus annectens; assembly: GCF_019279795.1. Taxonomy (NCBI): domain Eukaryota; kingdom Metazoa; phylum Chordata; order Ceratodontiformes; family Protopteridae; genus Protopterus; species Protopterus annectens. The sequence goes on along the minus strand of NC_056747.1, from coordinate 1,111,570,103 downwards.
AGTCAGACTAACCCAGTAAACAAATGGAAAATAAATAAATACAAATTATGCAACGTTACATAAGCATACCTCTCAGCTGTCCACATTTTTGCAGATTGTCCAGATTTTTGACTCATATACTTTTGTTTTGCTCCTCATAAAGTTTGTGCTTTCCTGGAAATCACTGAGAATTGAAATGTCTAAATAATGACATACACTGGAGTTTTAGACTTTATATCCTTCAGAAAATGCATGCTAATACAAATCCTGTTATTGTAGCAACTTTCTAAATTTGTGAGAGCAATGTTTATAATATGTCCCTATTTAGTGGCCTTTCTCCCCATTATTTTAGGCTTCGTCCAGATTTCTTGCTTTAAAATATTATTTATTTAACATTTGTTTGCATATAAGCGAGCATGTGGCAATGTTTTAATACTGAAGCAGGACTCACCAATCTGTTAGCTAAAACGTACAGAACTCAAAAGCCTTAGAAATCTCAACGCTTAACCAGATAGGTGAAAATTATTATATACATGAACTGGACTTGCCTTAGCCATAATTCACTAGGCCTCATCTACTCCTTCCACATGAATCTGCTAAAGAAATATGCTCCCATGTGAGACAGACTAATCAGAATTAATACAATTTTACAAGTAACTCTTACAATAAAACTTAGGGTTGAACTGGAGCACAAAGGGAAAGATTATAAGAAATACAGGGAAATAAAATTACTCATCCTATAAAAGAAAGTAAGGCACTTATATCTGAAGCAAATAAGAAGAACTAAGCAAACAATATCTAACTAACTTACAGACTAGAAATCTGAGAAACCCACTAGCTTTGTGAACTAATATATAAATAAATCATAGAATAATATGAAGATATGTCCAAATAAACCACTAGATTTTTGAAAAGGTTCCTTTGTAAAACTGTGTGGAAAACTAAAGTGATTTACTTACACAAAAGTGAATAAAAAGATAACATAGAACCCTACAAGCCAGTCACTTTACTTTGCCCATTATGAAAGATTCTTAAAAGTGTTATGCACCTTCAGTTCATGGGCTAACTGAATGTGGTGTATTAAGTTACACCTAACCTGGGTTCATAACTGGCCAGAACACTCAAGATGGTTATACAAAATCTAATGGATTATATCACTATCATCATTAACAGTGGCTTCATGCCAGGTGAATTATTTCTTGACTGCTCCAAAGCATTTGATATGGTAAGCCACAAGGTATTATTTGTAAGGTTACAAAGATTTGGATGTTGTAATACAGAACTGCATTGATTTACCAACTATCTAAAATGCTGTATTATAGCTATGCAAGGGTTAAACAAATTGTCACAATCATTTACTTCAAATATTTGAATTCCTCTGGGATCTATCTTGAGGCATCTTTTAATTTCATGTGCTTAAAATGAATATGTACCATCATACAAATGGCATATACTAGTTAAACCAGTGCATACATATTTTTGCACTTATCCATTCACCCAACAATGTTGAGACTCTGGATTCAGAAAAGCAACTTAGCTTTAGTCAAAGTCAATCCTTATTGTCATTCAGAAATCACACAAGTGCAAAAACTGAATGAAATTATGTGTCTCCAGAGTCAACCTGCAGACAACATATAGACTATTTCCACAGACATTTACACATATAACACTATTACATCACAGACATGCAGGTATTCAGACTAATACTGCACATAATTAGAAACACATTTTAACACTTTTCGCAGTGATCATTTACTTGCATTGATCCTTGCACAGAAAGAGACATTTAAGTATTGCACTGTGCACATTAGAGTATTGCACTATGGACCTTAGAGTATTGCACTATGGTTAATTTAAGAATTCGTAACATGTATTGCACTGAAAGAAGAGATATTTTACTGCATTGTTACTACTATAGATGGCCAACAAATTAATTGTGATGGTGAATATTACACTAAGTATTAAATGAGACTGGTAACCAGGTTAATGCACAATATGAGATAAGCTACTACAGTTTCTACTGACCCAGATGGACATAATGGAGCATAGTTGTTAGTAGAGTTCAACAGCCTGGTGACATTAGGGAAGAAGCTGTTCCTGCATCTTGTAGTTCTGCAATGTATGCTTTGGAAGCACTTTTTGGATGATAGATGAAGGAAGAGTCTGTAAGCCTGGTGAGTGGAGTCTTTAATTATCCCTCTGGCCTTGCCAAGACATCTGGATAATTACAAGTCATGGACAGGTGGTAGGGTGGGCTTGATGATCTTCTTGGCTGTCTTCACCACTCTCTGGTGGGATTATTTTGCACTCAGAGATAGAGCAGCTTTCATACCAAACTACAAGGTTGTTCATTAGGATGCTATTTACAGTACCTCTGTTGAAGTTAGTGAGAACTGTCGATGGGAGATTCACTGTCCTCAGCCTTCTCAAAAAGTGCAATCTCTGGTATACTTTCTTGACTATAACATTTGTACTGGTGCTCCAAGATAAGTCCTCATTAATGTGCACTCCCAGAAACTTCATGCTGTTACTCTTTCCACCGTTTCCCGATTATCTCTTTTGTCTTGTTTATGTTTAGTCCTAAGTTGTTATTTCCACGCCAGCTAATCAGTTGTTCCACCTCATCTCTATATGCTGTTTCATCTTCGTTACTTATGAGACCTACCACTGTTGTGTCATCAGCAAACTTAATGGTGTGGTTTGTATTGTACCTGGCTGTACAATCGTGTTTTAACAGGGTGAACATCAAAGGACTTACTACACATCCTTGGGGGGCTCTGGTGTTAAGAGTGATGCTGTCTGAGGAGTTATTTCCTGTGCACACTTCCTGAAGTCTGTCTGTGAGAAAGTCAAGAATCCAGTTACAAAGTGGAGTGTTGACGCCTAGTTGGAATAGCTTAATTACCAGATGAAGAGGGATGACCGTGTTAAAAGCAGAGCTGAAGTCTATGAATAATACCCTCGCGTAGGTTCATAGGTTCATAGGTTCATAGGTTGGTACTAGGCTATCAGCCCTAGGGCCTATACAAGCCTAGCCATAACAATTCCCTGGCTATTTCTTCCCACATTATTTACTTTCCTGGACCCCTGTCTAGCAGGGCGACTGACGTGATCCCTGGGGTGAATTTCCTTTCTCCCATCCAATCGTCAAGGTTCCTCTTGAAGAGGTCCAAAGAGGCACTCTGCTTGACATGTATGGACAATCTATTCCAGAGTCTGGGGAGTCTCTGGGTCAGGAACCTATCCCTCCAGCATGTTTTGTTTATTGTGATGACAAGGTTTAGATCCCTGGAGCATGTAGCTCTGAGGGATTGGGATTTCTTTAAGTGTAGCATGTCCAACAGCTCTGGGTTTGACATGGCCTTGTATGTTAAGCAGAGATCGCCTCTGAGTAGACGATATGCGACAGAGTATAGCTGGACTTTTTAGGGCATCTGCTTTAGGCCTGTGA